>NW_027666555.1:0-31364 GCF_963455335.1 Martes martes
TGTCTTCCCCGCCTTTTCTTTAGACCTGAACTTCAATGAGGGTGGGGGTTTGGTGTCCCGAGGAGTCTCCTGGAAGCTGAGTGGAAGGAAGAAGAAAATGGAGAAGGGATGACTGTATACTGGGCAAGGCACTGGCTGAGCTGCTGTGGCTCCCCGACCCAAGGGGCCTGGTGTCCCTGCAAGGCCTAGTGAAGGAGCTGGAGAAGGTATAGCCTCCATCTCTGACCTTGGAGGAGCCTATCTCACCTCCAAGCGCTGAGCTAGGTTCTTGCCTAACTTTATCCTTCCCTGAAGGAGATAAGGGAGACAAAAAGTAGAATGACTCCCTAAGATCTCCCTCTTCTTTTCCTCAACCGCCAGCCCCTCATCCAACCCCCACCCCCACCCCCCCGCCCCGGGTGGCATGCCTTGTCAAGAGCAATGTGTAAAGGAAAGAAATCGTCCAATGCAGTCACGTCTACCCACTGACCTCTCCCACCCTTCTCTCTCCCCCTAAAAGTTTATTTGGTTGGTCTGGACTCACTTGTGGCCTTTGATTAGATTTCTAAGGGGCCTGAAGAAGATATTTCTGCCGCAGAAGGTTAGAGGCACTTGAGCTAGGACCCCACTCCCCAACTCTGGCAGTTGTGGAGCGGGGGTGGGAGGGGCATTTCGGGGGAACACAACCAGCCCAGATAACAGGAACTCACAGAGCGGCAGAAGCTGTAACAAGTTTAGTAGTCTCTAAGTGGGTAATATCCCTTCCCTCGGTCACATCTGAATCTTGTGAAATGGGAAAACAATAGAAAGAGGGATCAAAGGAAGCCAATCTCTCACACACTTTCCAGGCAGGGCAGAGGTGGGAGTCAAAGCAGGGTGAGAGGTGGGTGGAGAGCCCTGTTTGAGGTTGTGGCTGATCCCTGTTAATAGCTTTCCCCTGGGGGCAGGAAGCCCTAGGAAGAGGGGGACCCCTCTGTAGGGTCCCCAGGGGATCTTTCCTCCCTCCCCTGCATGAGGCAGATGAGAGCTGCCTGCCAATCCCCTCCCTCAAGGAATGGCCTTGCCTGGGAATGCCCATCACACATACCCTCTTCTTTTTTTCTAGTCAAACTCTGTTTAATCCTTGGCCTGCCTCCCTCCCTCCCCTCTAAACCTTTACTTCTGATTTCTATTTCATGGAATTTGGGATTGAAGTTAAACTACAACAGTGCCGCCAACACCAAGTCTTGCAGGAAAAAAAAATACAAAGAAATTTAACAAAAAAAAATATATTAATAAAAAAGTTCAAAAAAGGGGGGGGATTGTCATCTCCTTTGGGGTGCGATGGCTTCAAACCCAAGGTCTCCTGAGGCTCTTCGGGTGGTGAGAATGTACAAAGAGGCCTCTGGGAGAATCCCAAGTCTGCTATGCAGTCTTGCCGCCCGAAAAGCTCCTTGCCCTCAACTCCAAAGCCTGAGGCCTGAGGTCAGAGGATTCTAGACGACTCAGCCGGGCGGCCCAGGAGGGGGCGGGGTCCCGTGACGGGGGCGGGAAGAGGGAAGGACCAGGCGAAGGACCAACCCCCGTCGGGCCCGGTACCAGGAAGCGCTGGGGGGAGAGGAGCTGAGTTGAGACCAGCCAGGTGAGGCTGTCGGTGGGGCTGGCGTCCTGGTGTGAAACTGAGGCCGCCTGAGGTGTGACCTTGGGGGGGAATCCCGCGGAAGAGGTAGCGCAGGGCCCCGGAAGGAAAGCAATGGACGAGCTAGGGATGGGAAGCCAGGTGGGGCCGGAGGATGGGGGGGTGGGGGGTGTTGGGAAATAGGCGGGGTTCTGGCGCATGCTCCGTCTGAACGGGCGCTAGGTGGGGCGGGGACGCATGCGTAGTGGGGCTTTCCTCCCGCGGTGAGGAGGGGGCGGAATTTGGTAAACCCACGTGGGGAAAGGTAAATGTGGGCTTGGTTTTAGGGTAGCTGCGGGTCCCGGTCCTTCAGGATCTTGGTACAGGACGAGTCTGGGCTGGAAGGCCAGGCACTCCCGGCCCGAGAGGTTCAAAACCCTCTCCATTAACGGGCTCTGCCCCTTCAGGATGGTGGTGCCTTCGTTGAAGCTTCAAGATCTAATCGAGGAAATTCGTGGGGCCAAGACCCAGGCCCAGGAGCGGGAGGTGATCCAGAAGGAGTGCGCCCACATCCGCGCCTCCTTCCGCGATGGGGACCCTCTGCACAGGCACCGCCAGCTGGCCAAACTGCTCTACGTCCACATGTTGGGCTACCCCGCCCACTTTGGACAGGTACCGGGCCGGGACGCCTCCCTTCTGAGTTTGATGAGGAAGGGGCTGAGAGGCAGGGTTTTGGACACCCTCACCTATCTGTGCCCTGATTTTTTTATTCTACAAAGTTTCTGAGCCCTTCTAACACCATGCCCTGCTAAACTCCTTCCCCATTATAACCCCTGTAGGTCATAAGCCGGACTGAACCCTTCATTCTCTGGCCAGCCCCATTCAAGCCACCTCCTTTTCTCTCCCATCCTCCTCGACTCCTGGTTCCTTGAAACTACCCACTAACTTTGAATTTCCTAAGCTTTTTCCTTGGTTGAAGGAGGATGATGGGAAATGGTGCTACCATAAATTAATCTGGGGGTAAAGAAGATAGAAAAGGGATGTTAGTGCCTCGAATTTCACCCCTGCCCCTTCCTGGTCTGCCCCCTTCCCTGTAGATGGAGTGCCTGAAACTGATCGCCTCCCCCAGATTCACAGACAAGAGGGTGGGCTACCTGGGGGCCATGCTTCTGCTGGATGAGAGGCAGGATGCCCACCTGCTCATTACCAACAGCATCAAGAAGTGAGAGGGTTCTGGGAAGCACTTGGAATCAGGGAGCTGGGAGAGTGGGGAACTGGGAAATCCCAGGGGGCTGCCTGATGCAGGTACTGGGAAGGATGGATTTCTCCAACCTTGACTAACCACGCTCCCGACTCTGCAGTGACCTGAGCCAGGGGATTCAGGCAGTACAAGGCCTGGCCCTGTGCACTCTGAGCACTGTGGGCTCTGCTGAGATGTGCCGGGACCTGGCCACTGAGGTGGAGAAACTGCTCCTGCAGCCAGGCCCCTATGTGCGCAAGAAGGTGAGATGGCAGGACTCTAGGCATAGGAAACTTGCTTGCCACATGTTAAAGGTGGGAGGTCCATCCTGGCAGACCCTGCCCCTTTCTGAGCCCCTTGATCTCTGCAGGCTGTTCTGACCGCCGTGCACATGATCCGGAAGGTCCCCGAGCTCTCCAACATCTTCCTCCCACCCTGTGCCCAACTGCTTCATGAACGCCACCACGGTAAGGCCATGGGGTTCCCCATCCCCTGCCTTACTTCTGGGTGTGGACAGAAGTGAAAGAATGGGACGGGAACACCAGCCCCCAGGGGCAGGGTAGCATGTGCACATGAACACACACGCAGTAGACTCCTGTGCCCCTGGCCCACCATTCACTACCCCCCTCAACACCAGGCGTCCTGCTGGGCACCATCACGCTGATCACGGAGCTCTGTGAACGAAGTCCTGCAGCCCTCAAGCACTTTCGAAAGGTGGGCTGGTGGAAGGGGCGCCCCTGGGCCAGGAAAAGAGGGGCCATGGGGTTGGAATGGGGCTGAAGGTTGAGAGGATTAGGCAGAATGCCCAGTAAGGCTGTGCCCTCCCTCCAGGTGGTGCCCCAGCTGGTGCAGATCCTCTGGACTCTGGTGACGACGGGATACTCTGCAGAGCACAGTATATCTGGAGTCAGCGACCCCTTTCTACAGGTGGGCTGACCCTGTCCTGCTGTGTCCCTGGAGCAAAGGGCTTAGCAGGAAGCCCGTGGCTAGCGGCCACCTCCCGGAGAACACTCTGGGTCAATGAGTGTCTCAGGAGGGTGGCAAGCACAGGATTGCACAGGTCATCCCAAGACCAGTCTGGGAAGTGGTGGATGCCTAAAGATCAGAAATCCAGTTTGGTAACAACAACAACAACAAAATGCCCATCTCCAAATCCCCTAGCCTCGTGTGCCTCTGATCTCCCAGGACCCAAGGGACCTGGGGAGGGGGAGGGGCAGGGAAGATCTAGGAAACCAGCCAGGCCCCTCACAATACTTTCTTCAGTGCTGGATTCTTCTCTTCAGCCCAACTCTTTACCCTTTGAACCCCTCCACCTTTCGATCTTTAACCCATCTCAGGTCCAGATACTTCGTCTGCTTCGGATCCTGGGCCGGAACCATGAAGAAAGCAGTGAGACCATGAATGACTTGCTGGCCCAGGTGGGGGTCTGGAGAGTGAGCATTGCTCAGGGGTGTGGCTCTGAGATCATACTGTCCCCAGGCATCCCTCATGTGATCATCCACCCCCATGGTGGCCATATAATCACGTTGCCATTTCCCTGCAGACTATGATCTCTGTGAGGATGGTCCACAGTCTGTCTCAGAGTGGTAGTCCCCAGCACATCGTGGGGGTTTGGGGAACTTTGTTAGATGATGAAGGGATGACATGGTGGGTACCTTCCAGAGACCTGAGGAGAGGACAGAGCCCCTTCTAGTTGCATTTTCTCTCTCATCTACTCAGGTGGCCACTAACACAGACACCAGCCGAAATGCGGGCAATGCAGTCCTATTCGAGACAGTGCTGACCATCATGGACATCCGCTCTGTAGCCGGCCTCCGGGTATCACCCCATATGCCTCTCCCACTGCGGCCCCACCCACCAACCCCAGCCAGGCAGACAGGTCCTAGTCACTGGTTTCTCCTCCCCACCCACCATCCTGTGCCCTACTTCTCGCGCTCCTTCATGAGCATGTTGTTCCTTCCCTGACTGTCCTCAACCTTTGCCTCCCATAGGTCCTGGCTGTCAACATTCTCGGCCGTTTTCTGCTCAACAGTGACAAGAACATTAGGTAATCGTCCCGGGTGTCTGGGCTGCCTGTGCCACTGAGCCCCTGGCCCTCGGCCCTCCTCCTTCCAGTGCCTCCTGATTTATGTGCCTCTTATTCCAGGACTCAGGGCAGGATGGGGCAGGGAGAGGGCTGAGGAGCATGGTGTGATGGGTCCTCTCCCACTCTGGCAGGTATGTGGCACTGACGTCATTGCTGCGTGTGGTGCAGTCTGACCACAGTGCTGTGCAGCGGCACCGGCCCACTGTGGTGGAGTGTCTGCGGGAGCCTGATGCCTCCCTTAGCCGGTGAGTAGGACAGAGCAACAAGAGGGCAGGGCAGAAGGCCCAGCCCCTGGTAGCCAAGACCCGGACCAGGTCAGAGCCAGTGAAGTAGAGGGATTAAGGAGACAGGTGCCTGGGGAAGGGAGGGCCTGAGGCATAGCTCAGGGTGACCTGGCTACCCTGTATCAACAGCCTCTTTCTCCTGCCAGGCGGGCCCTGGAACTGAGTCTGGCTCTGGTGAATAGCTCCAATGTGCGAGCCATGACACAAGAGCTGCAGAGCTTTCTGGAATCCTGCCCCCCTGATCTGCGGGCCGACTGTGCCTCAGGCATCCTGCTGGCAGCAGAGAGGTAAGGAGACAGGTGCCCAGGAGGCAGAGATGGTAGAATCTGGGGAGGGTCAATACGAGGGCTGAAGAGGCCTATGTCCCCTAGGTTTGCCCCAACCAAGCGGTGGCATATAGATACCATCCTGCGTGTGCTGACAACGGTGAGGCAGGGACTGATCTAAGAGAGCTGGGAGGGAGCGGGCAGGGTTCACTGCCCTGAACCCTGGGCCCCATTTACCCTCTCCAGGCAGGCACCCATGTACGGGATGATGCAGTGGCCAACCTGATCCAGCTGATTGGGGGTGCCCAGGAGCTACACGCCTACTCTGTGCGTCGCCTCTACAGCGCCCTGGCAGAGGACATATCCCAAGTACTGTTCCCACCACCAGACCCAGGGCTGCCGGAGCCTCCCGGCCCTTCCTGAGCCACCAACTAACTCCCTACAGCTGATGCCCAGCTGCTTTTCCCTGGAGGTCACAGTCACCTACTCAGCGGAGACACCCAAGGACAGAGCCCTGTTTTTAGTTAGAACACCTGAACTTTTGTCCTGGTTCTGCAGCCACAAATGACTGATTTAAGTCTCCTTAACGCTCTGTGTACTCAACTCTCTACCCTGCCTACCTCTCAGAGCTGTGTTGAGGATCAAATGAGATCGAGCTCTTTCTGTGTGTATCAGGTTTCCACTGCCTTGAATGCTGAGTGGATTAACAGAAGCCAGCCACTATCTATCTCCCATGTTTTTTCCATATTACTTAAGTAGTGTGGGCAGAAACCACGTATCCCTTCCTCAGAGCATGGACCCTCTTGCTTGGCTCTTGCTGAGCTCCTTTTGGTGAGGCCATGTAGTTCTGATGCTTGGCCACCAGAGGGCAGAAGACCTCCAAGAGCCCCGAAAGAGCTGGGTTGCTCAGGAGAGTGGACAAACTCTTAAGTAACTGTTTCAATGCGAGACCTTTCCCTTCCCGACCTCTCCAAACCCCACAGTCTCTGCACTGCATCAGGGCATGTCACCATGGTGGTAGTGGGGAGGGGACCCAGAACCTGGCTTAGCATCGTTCTTCTCCCATGCAGCAACCACTGGTGCAAGTGGCAGCCTGGTGCATTGGAGAATATGGGGATCTCCTGCTGGAGGGGAGCTGTGAGGAAACCGAGCCCCTTCAGGTGAGGCCAACATCAGGGATACACTGAGGAGGGCCTCGGCTGAGGAGACAAGGTGCCCCACGGTTACGGCCTGTTCCCTGGAAAGGTGGAGGAAGAGGAGGTGTTGGCACTGCTGGAGAAGGTGCTGCAGTCCCATATGTCCCTGCCAGTCACCAGAGGCTATGCGCTGACAGCCCTCATGAAGCTCAGCACCCGGCTCCGTGGGGACAACAAGTAAGAAAGGGTCCTGGCCCCTCTTCTTGGTGCCTCCAGTAATAGATGTCCCTTCACCATGCCCAGCAGTTTCAGAGTTTCTCTCCAGACACACACCCCAGGTCCCCCAGTCCATAGGTTCTTCCTTGTGAGCCAGGTATTGCGGGGGTCCCCCTGCTCTGTGGGGCTTTTCCCTTCCATGTCACATCCTGGAGTTGGGGGGCAGGGCCGCCCACCCACACACAACCTGTGGCCCAGCCGCATCCGCCAGGTGGTGTCTGTCTACGGGAGCTGCCTGGATGTGGAGCTGCAGCAGCGGGCTGTCGAGTACAATGCACTCTTCCAGAAGTACGACTACATGAGGTGCGACTGTCACTGTGCCTCAGCGTAGGACCCAACCCCTGCCCTCTCCCCACGCCACTTCTCCCGGTACCCCTTTCTGGGTACAAGGGTTTTGTCGTCCCCTGTGGTCTTCCTCCTCCATAGTCAGAGCCCCCCACCCATAGTTCCTTGAAGCCAAGGTGGCTCCCAGCCCTCCGTGCTCATCTGAAAACCAGCAGCAGTGTGCCAGCTTAGGACATCAGAGAGGCACTCTGACCCACCACACGCCCGGGGCTCAGCACGGTCTTACCCGTCCTCCCACATGCTGCTTATCAAAAGCCCGGGGTCCAACCAGAGGGACACACCTATATTCCATCCTCTCAGGGCTGCCATCCTGGAAAAGATGCCTCTTGTGGAGCGAGGTGGTACCCAGGATGAGGGAGCAAAGGAAAGCAAGGAAGCCCAGCATTCGGAAGCAGCCCTTGTCCCCACAGAGCCGCAGGTAGAGGCCGGAAGCCCCTGGGGGAGGAGGACTTGGTCGGGCTTCCACACCTAGCCCTGCTCCTTCTGCCCTTTCCTCCAGGCTTCCAAGCTCTTGGATCTGTTAGATCTCCTGGATGGCACTTCTGGGGCTGCCCAGCCTTCACCTCCTCTGGAACCCTCCTCAGAAGGCACTTTAGTGCACCTCCTTGACCTGCCCTGTGTGTCTCCAGCCCCGGGTAAGCCTCAATAAAGGGGAGACAGGAGACGTCTTAAGAAAAGTAGGGGTATGGGGCACCTGGGTGGCTCAGTGGGTTAACCCTCTGCCTTTGGCTCAGGTCATGATCCCAGGGTCCCGGGATCGAGCCCCGCATCGGGCTCTCTGCTCAGCGGGGAGCCTGCTTCCTCCTCTCTCTCTGCCTGACTCTCTGCCTACTTGTGATCTCTGTCAAATAAATAAAATCTTAAAAAAAAAAAAAAGAAAGAAAGAAAAGGAGGGGTGGAAATGGGCTGCTTCTCCTTTTTAAAAAAAAATTTTTTTTTAAGATTTTATTTATTTATTTGACAGAGATCACAAGTAGGCAGAGTCAGGCAGAGAGAGGAAGCAGGCTCCCCGCTGAGCAGAGAGCCCAATGCGGGGCTTGATCCCGGGACCCTGGGATCATGATCTGAGCCAAAGGCAGAGGCTTAACCCACTGAGCCACCCAGGCACCCCATGCTTCTCCTTTTTTGCCAAGGACTGAAGTCCATATGCCCTCCTCCGTGCTGTGAACCTCTCATCCCTTCCCCATCTTGATAGATAAAAGGCTTCATTAGCTCATTCCAGTTCCCTCCTGGATACCCCTCAATGCCTTCTCTTTGTTCGATACTTCATACCCTAGCCCGTGAGGCCCAGCTGCCTCCCAGTCCGTCTCCTATACTTCCCACTCCTGGCTCCACTGGCCCTCTCAGCTCCTCAGACCCTCTTACCTGAAGCCCTTGGTAAACTTGTGCTCCTTTCACATGGAATGTTCTTTTTTTTTTTTTTTTTTAACTTTATTTGAGAGATCTAGAGAGCACAAGTGGGCTGAGGGGCAGAGGGAGAAGCAGACTCCATGCTGAGAGCTCAATGCAGGGCTCCATCCCAGGACCCTGGGATCATGACCTGAGCCAAAGGCAGATGCTTAACCAACTGAGCCAGCCAGGTGCCCCTCCATGGAATGTTCTTGCCCAGCACATCAGATGACTGGCTCATTCTCATTCTTCAGGCCTCAGCTAAAATTGTCAGATGCCTTCCCCTGCCACTCTTTTTATTTATTTATTTATTTATTTGAGATGGAAAGAACATGAACAGGAGAAGGAGCAGAGGGAGAGGGAGAAGCAGACTCCCTGCTGAGCAGGGAGCCCGATATGGGGTTTGATCCCAGGACCCTGAGATCACAACCCGAGCTGTAGGCAGATGCTTAACTGACTGAGCCACCCAGGCGCCCTTATTTTAAGTTACTCCTACCAGTTACTCTGACGTTGTTTATTTTCTTCATAGCACCAAGTAGTCTGTGATTATCTTGGTTGTTTTCTTGTTTATTGTTTTTCCCTGCCTACTAGATTATAAGCTCAGAATAGGGACTTCATCTTCTTATCCACTTTGTACCTGGCTTCTCCAGCACTGCCCTGCACCCAGTGAGCACTCACTTAATTTCTATTGAATGAGCGAATGAGCTTGTTATCTTCCCCAGACACTGAGCTGCTGCTTTTTCCACACTCCAGCTTCCATCCCAAACCTCAAAGTGTTCGAACGTGAAGGACTGCAGCTGAATCTGTCTTTTGTTCGACCCCCTGGAACCCCTGCTTTGCTCTTAATCACGGTCACTGTCATCAACACCTCAGGGGCTGATGTCACCCACTTCGTCTGCCAGGCTGCTGTGCCCAAGGTTTGTAGAAGGCCAGGATTTGAGGTGGCCTGGGCACTCCAGGAAAAAAGGCTAAGTAGGGGAGGTGGGTGGGAGGAAGAATGAGACAGGAAGGGAATGCAGAGACAAGCACTTGGGGAGTTATGGGAAGAGGGTTTGAAACTGTTGGGTGTGGAGGGGTTCCCTGAGCCCAGCTATCTGCCTTACTGTGCTCTGCCCAACCTCCTGTGTTCAGAGTTTCCAGCTGCAGCTACAGGCCCCCAGTGGGGACACAGTTCCAGCTCAGAGTGGCCTTCCCGTGACCCAGCTCCTCAGAATCCTCAATCCTAACAAGGTGAGCTCAGGAGCACCCCCCCCCCACCCCCTATTGATAAGGCCCTGGGACTGAAATCACAGATGCTAACCCTGGTCTCCACTCTCATATTCCTAGGCCCCCTTGAGGCTGAAGCTGCGCCTCACCTACAACCACTTTGGCCAATCGGTGCAGGAGATCTTTGAGGTGAACAACTTGCCCGTGGAGACATGGCAGTAACACCCTCCATGCAGTCTGAAATCCTCCTGTGTCCCAACACCCCAGGGTCTCAGCCACTTGGAGCCTGTACCTGACAGCGACCAGCAGGTGGAGCTCTGGTCCTGCATTTGCCTCTACAAAAATGGGGCGGGGTGGGGGGTGCTGTCCCCTCACCTCCCACAAATAATGAAAGTCCAATAAAGCCTGAGGGGGAAAGCCATATTTGGGTACAATTGAGATAGAACACATTTACAAATCATAGCAAGGGAAGAGTCTTCTTATCCAGGAAGTTTGTATTTTCCCTTGAGCCTTAGGAACCTGTTTCAACAAAGAAGGGCTCTTTCTACCCTCTCCAGGTTGGGAAGCAAATTTGCCCCTAAACTTCCACAGGAGGCACTCTACAATCTGGTCCAGAGTAGAGCACAGCAGCAAAATGAAACAGAACTTCCAGATTTTTTTTTTAAAGATTTTATTTTTACTTGACAGAGACACAGTGAGAGAGGGAACACAAGTAGGGAGAGTGGGAGAGGGAGAAGCAGGCTTCCCAATGAGTAGGGAGCCCAATGTGGGACTTGATTCCAGAACCCCAGGATCATGACCTGAGCTAAAGGCAGACACTTAACGACTGAGCCACCCAGGTGCCCCAGAACTTCCAGATTTCTAACAGGGATTCCCACCTACTTCCCCAACCTGCTGCTATTCCCCACACCCCAAGGCAGGGAAATCCCTGCTGCCTCCCCTCATCTCTAACTCAGCTGTAAGGCAGTTTAGGAGCCGCTGGCAGAATCAATGGCATCGACCAAGGGAAGGGGGGTGGCAAGGGATTTTCCTGTGCTTAACTACTGATCACGGCTAAGTGGAAATCCTATAAACACGAGCGGAAATCAATGGAGGCTGCTTAGCGGCCAGGGGAGAGGGGCGGCCCACAGATTGCATCTGACGGATGAGGGAGAAGAGGCAGCGAGGGAGGGCTCACGGAAGGCTAGCTGAGGGTAAGGTAAAGAACAGGCGGAGCTAGAGAGAGAGGAGTCACTGTGGGAAGGAGGCCTGGGGAAGAGGCACAGACAGGCTGCCCAGGAAAGAACCCTGTTAGACCCAGAGTTCTCTTCCCTGTTGAAGAAGTGACAGTCTAGCCCAAGCTGCTATCAGGAGATTTAGTCCCCTGTGGCTTCTCTCTGCGGCTGTATACTTCCAGCAGGTGCTGATAGTCCTGAGGCCGGAAGCGCTGGAGGTACACCATCACCTTAGGAGGTGCTGTCTCCTGTGCGGGCACACCTGCAGGCAAAAGGAGAAATGAGAGGAGAGAATCAGACAGGGCTGTAAATGCTTTGATTCTGCTCCCTGCCCTCCTAGCCAGACCTCAAAGTTGTTTCCAAAGCAGCACTGGAATTCTGAAGGCCATCCAAGCAGTTTCTGTAACCCACCAGCGTACACCCTGACTGGCCTGTGCCAGTGGGGCCTACAGGGGCCACTTCGGGTAGGAGTGAAGCTGGGAAGCCAAGCATGAGCCTCTCCTCTGGCAAGGAGAAATGGTGAAGTGGTGCTCAGATGCCATGAAGACAGAGGGTGCCTCTGTATCTACTCTTTTTAGTTACTGCTCCTGGCCCCTAGTCAAGATGAAAGCTCATGCAGGCAGGCCAAAGCTCATTAGGTTGATAATGAAGCACAAGCAGAGATGCACACAGAGAAACAGGGATGTAGAAAGGAGAGAAGCAGCAACAACCATGGGGTGAGATTCGCATAGTATTCTAGCCTCTATGTGGTATGGAGCCGCGATAAGCCAGTGTCTTATTGTTGGAGCCTGGCAGCATGCTGGGCTTATAGCAAGAAACCCAACTCAGTGTATGTTTGCTGAGAAAGCGAGAGCAGCATTCCACCGCTTGAAGGCCTCATGGAATGCACAATCCCATACTTCTGTGGATGAACTGTCTACAGAAAAAGAAATCTGCCACCACTTCTCCTGTTGTCTGTCACATAAGTACAGCGTTCTTGCCTTTTACTCAAAGCCAACAGGACAAATTAAATGAGGATCTAGGTAGCTGTGATTTGGGGGAAGAAAGGGTGGATGGAAGGATTCAAGCAGAGAACAGATGCAAACTTGGAGTGGCTGGCGGTGTGAGAACTAAATGAGGCAAGGATTGGGGGAGATTAGAGACAAGGAAGGATCCAATCCAGGTTAGACAGCTTCTGTAAAAGCAAACCGTCCTCCAAAAAATTTCCAAGACGATCCCTGTTACAGAAATAACCCCAAGACCCTCTCCTCTGGCTGATTTCAGTGGATACATCCAAAGGAGTGGTAGGGAAGGCAAGGAAACGACAGAAGGGCACGTCTCCCTCACCAAGCATGCTGCTGAGGCTGTGGATCTTCTCTAGGGCAGCTGGGACCTCAGCCTTCTTGTGCACCAGAGCCTCTACCTCACCCACAGCGTAGCCAAAGTCAGCTGTATCCAGGTCCACCGTGAGCGAAGGCTCCTCTTCATCAGTTCCAGATAGCACCAGCTTCCAGGCACTACGCTTGGTCACAAAACTAGCTACTTCCTGCAGCCCCAGTGGGCCCAGCACAGCAGCCACACTTCCAGACTCCAGGATGTCAGCTCCCAGCACCTCACAGAGCTGAGCCACAATTGCGGGCTCAACTGTGAGTTCCATAAACTCAGTGTGAGGTCCTGAGACAACAGCTGTTCCAGGATATTTGAGCTCCCACCCACTACCCTCTCTCTGTCGCAGCCAGTAGTCAGCCCGCATGAGGCTCAGCTCAGGGGTGTCATAGTAGCTGTCCCGGAAGGTGACCTGGTGCTCCAGGGTGCCCCCCAACTCCTGCAGCCGCTCCTCTGTGTCAGGGCCAGGAACGAACTTTCGCTCCACCTCAATCAATGGCTGGACCATGCTACCTGCAATCAGTAAATCAATAAACATTTGCTGAGCTCCCAAGGGTGCTCAACCTTGCAGGGTGACAATTCACCCTCTACCTGGGAAGAATTTATGGGGCACACGCTGTCACGGAGCTCTGTGTTGGGGCCACAGCTCTCTTTCCCTGCCTCAGAGATGGATGGCCCTGGCCTGTCTCTGATGTCTTAAGGTTCTGCAACAGTGTTAGATCTCCAGGTAATCCCTTACACCTTCGGTGATGTCCTCAATCCAAAGGGCTCCCTAGAAGACTGTAGTGGGTGTCCTTCTTTCAATACTCGCCCTCTATACCTTGCTACCCCGGGTGGCCAGTGGCTCACTTCCCGCAACGACCCCACCCCGCCCTTCGCCACAGCACCGGCCAGGCCAGCGGAGCCTCGGGTCTCACCTCAAAGCCCGAGGGGCTCCCACTCGCTGGACCTGGAGATGGGCGAGGGGAGCCCACGCCACGCCCGCGAGGAATGCCGGGAGCAGTCCCTGGTCTCGGACCTGGGGCAGGATCTCTGTGCACCTAGCCGGTCCCAGCACGGGCGGCCATATTAGGCCCGATGTGGCGATGCCGAGGACAGGCCGGGAGAGAGACCTGCTATGTGATAGGGGGTCCACGACCTCCGCGCAGGACCGGGAACGCAGAAGTACCCCGGCTCTCTGCTCCTCCTGCCCGACCCCTCCCAGCTCCCGGGAGTCTCCCGGTCTCAGGCCTCAGGCTGAGCCCGACACCCCGGGGTCCGGGTGCATGATGGGAGTTGTAGTTCCAAAGAGAGATTTGCTTCCTCGCCCCACCCGTCGCTATGGTGATAGGAAAGCTTAGGCAACTGCCCGCGGGACTCAACCTGAAGTTGAGCAGGGATGGTGCAGGTTGTCGGATGGAAAAAGCTGAGCCTCAGTCCAGTCTCCAGGCCCCTCGCTTCCTAGACAAATAGGCCTGAAATCCAAGCCACTAACCCAAACGCTATCCAAGAGAGATTTTATTGACTGTAATGGTGGCCCACAAAATACAAGCCAGTGACAATGGACTGAAAAGGGGGATAACTAAGACCAGTTTAACTACTCAGGAGTTTTAGAGGGGATAATACGTTCTGCATTGAGTGTTTAGGGCAAGGTTGAAAACCTTCTGTCAGAGAAGGAACGAAATTTTGGATAGGAACTAAAGACATAACGGGATTTCAACAGAGACCCAGATGGAGACAGGAAAAGCATGAGCAAAGACCAAGAAGCTGGAGAGCACCTGGCCAGTGTGTAAGAAGGAGATGAAGCTAGAAATACAGTTGAAGGCCAGGTTGGAAATGGCCTTGAGTGACAGCCTGAGGAATTTGTCACTGAGTTGCCAGGGGCCCCTGAGCAGGCTTTGTCTGGAGTGGGAGAAACTCTCACATTCGCCTAAAATACAGGAAGATGTGGGGGTGGCCCTTTGAGTGCTTTGGGAGACAAAATAGAGAAGAGGCCCTTCTTACTCTCTCTGAGGACTATGATTATGGAGATCGTGTGTCTGACCCTCTGGGTGAGGTAGCTTGCTGAGGAACAGTGCCTCTTTTCAACTCCTATGATGAGTGAGAAGTGCCAGGTTCTCAACATCTGTCATCTTCCCAGGATGTTTCTGGAAACAAATGACCTGTGGGAAGTACTGTGGGGCAGACACATCTTGAACTTGGGATGTCTTGGATGCATCCCTCCTCCACCCCATAACAGGCACCAGTAATCAGGGAGGGGAGGGCCCCCAGCCCCTAGTTCCAATCACTGGCATACTTTTCATCCATCCTTCAAGGATTTTCAGTTTTCTTTCCTAGGGAAAAAAACCTCTTTCTCTGAATTATAAGGTCCTCTTCCCTGAGTTACAAGGTTCTATTTAGTGGGGCAGAGGCAGCAGATTAACTGAAAGGAAAGACCAGACTCAGGAACCAGACAGACCTGGGGTTGACCTTCAGCTTTGATTCCCAGGTGTTTGGTTTTGGGCACGCTACTCCACCTCACTAAACCTCTCCTCTCTTCTTGGTAAAAAGTGGACTGCCAAGTTATGGGTGGGGATTCAGTGATAAATGGTCACATTATAGAGACTCAAAATCTTCCTGTTTTCCTATGAGTTCCAAGGGTTTTTTTTTTCTTTTCTCTCCTTTCTTACTTTCCTTCCTTTTCTTTTCCTTTATTATTATTATTTTACTTTTTAAAAGATTTTTAAAATTTATTTGACAGAGATCACAAGTGGGCAGAGAGGCAGAGAGAGAGAGAGAAAGGGACGCAGGCTCCCCGCTGAGCAGAGAGCCCGATGCGATGCTGATGTGGGGCTCAATCCCAGGACCCTAAGATCATGACCTGAGCCAAAGGCAGAGGCCTAACCCACTGAGCCACCCAGGTGCCCCTATTATTTTACTTTTAAGAGAAATAGGCTATAGCAGCTATTGTGAGTCCTGGAGTCAGACCATCAAGGTTTGAATCCTGGCACTGTCACTTATTGGCCATGTGACTTTGGGCCATTTAATTAACTTCGTTGTGGCCTGATTTCCTCAACTGTAAAATGGGACTAGCTGTGAGGATTAAGTACATTAATGAACACGAAAGTGCTTGGAACTGTTCTGTGTACTCAATAAATCTGTACAGTTATTATTAGACTATAAGAGAGCTTAATAACCTGAGGATGAGGCCCAGGAGCCAGAAGCTCCCTTTCCTGACCCAACTCTGGGTGGAGGGAACAGAAGCTCTTGGAGACTTCCGAGTAACTGCTGTGGAAGAGAAGGTTCTAGTACTCAACTGGAAAGGAGCGGGACTGGTAAGGCAGGAAGAAGGGAATGGAAAAGAAAGGTGGGCCTGGGGCGCTCTGAAAAGCTGGTAGAAGCCCATGCTTATTCTTCGGCCCGCCGCTTTAAAACAAACAACAAAACACATGCATAGTTTCTGTAGGCAGCAAAGAGAGAAAGAGAACACGAGAAGGAGTTTAAAGGCGCCTGCACCTTTGCAAGCACTGGCTTGGACCCGGCGCCACAGTGAGCAAGGTGGCCCCGCCCGCGGGCAGGCCTGCCCTCGGTCCTCGGTCCCGCGCGCGCACGCAGCGTGGGCTGGCAGGCGGGTGGGAGCAGGGACGGACTACAACTCCCGGCACGCACCGCGGCGGGCGGGACGCTGCACCTGCTCAGTGGGGCCGCCCCGGGCGCCTGGGTATTGATTATTCCATTGTGTAGGACGCCTCGGCTCCAGCCAGTGAATGAGGCGGAGGAGTGAGGGCGAGGAGGAGGAGGAGGAGGAGGGCGAGGAGGAGGAGGAGGAGGAGGGCGAGGAGGAGGAGGCAGGGAGAGAGCGAGTGCCCAGGGTGAATCAATGGAAACCCCCTCACGAAGCCGGGAAAACACTTCAGCCGCAGCCAAATAGCATTGATTATTTTCCTTCACTTCCCTCACCGCCGTGAATTTATTTATTTATTTTTTCCATCTCCGTCCCTGACGCCCCGGAGTGAGCGCTGGAGGGAGGGAGGAGGAGGGGAAAAAAAAAGGAATCAACACATCGGAGAAGTCCCTTCCAAGAGCCGCCCCCTCCCCTCCCCGCCTCGCGCTGCTCGGCGGCCGCGGTTCGACTCCCGTCCCTGCTTCCAGCTGAGGTGTAAGTGCATCGATTTCCGATGCTGCTGGGTTGGTTTTTTTTCTCCTCTCCCTCTCTCTCTTCTTCCTTTCCTTGCTCTTCGGAAGCTGGAGACGGAGGGGAGAGGAGGCGCTCGGAGACTGCCGCTGGAGGGCACGGAGAGGGACGGGGAAGGGGCTGGGGGAGGGGACACGGACGGACAGACAGACCGAGAGCCTGGGGAGAAGGAGGGGCAGGGGTGAGGGGGGGTGCGAGGGAGGATAGGGTGGGGGAGAAAGATGCAGGGGTGGAGGGAGAGACGGCGAAAGGAAAAGGCATCGAGGCTGGACCAGGAACCAGCCGGACAGACGGAGGGTAACGAGAGCCTAGACGGACCGCGCCGAGCTGTGCGGGGAGCGGGGGTCCCGGAGGGAAGGGGAGGCAGGGTGAGTTGCGGGCTCGGAGCTGTCAGCCCGGAGGGGCCTGGGTCTCGGCTACCCCCCGCCGGCTGCGGGATCGGAAACCTCGGCAGGGGGGCGGACTGGCGGATGGGCTAGCATGCTGGGGGCGAGGGTGGGTGGAAGGGGACGTGGATACTCTTAATCTTCGATCTTCGTTTTGCCTGAAGTTGAGCTTTTTTTTTTTTTTTTTGGAAAGGTGCGAGTAGGTGAGGGGAGGCCACTGCTCCACTCAAGGTGAAGTGTGTCTCTCCTGGCCCTCCAACTCTCCACCTGCTCTGCTCTTGTGTGTCCCCCTCTCAGAGTAGCCCTGTCATTTTTGAGCACTGGACCACGCGTGGTCTCGATGTGCTTATAGCCCCGCTGATCTGTGTCCACCAGTCCCCTGCCTCTTGATTTTGCCATTCTTCCCCCTCGTTCATTCTCTGCACCCATCCATCTCTGGGTCTGTGTGTCACTGTCTCCGCATGTGACTCTTCCTATCCGAGTGATCCTCTTCCTGTGTGTCCCTGTCACTATGTGTCACGCCTTGGCTGCCTGACTGGTCTGTCTGTCTGTCTAGGACTCCATGCCCTCTCCTTCAGAGTCCTTATGGTATCCCTGGCCTTTTGAGGCTACTTTTTTCATGCTTATCAGTCATGATTGCGGCAGTCACTGGTCAGGGGCCTGTAAAGAGTCTGAAGGATGGGGCAGATGTGTCTCCTCAAAGGACTCAGGTACCCCTTCAGCACAGCCAGGACAGCATCCTCTTCCACCTTCACCCGCGAAGCTTTGGAACTTCTAGCATTGTTGACTGTCTCCTTTGCCATGTGCCCATCTCCCCGACCAGGACCTCTGGTCTCTTGTGTCATTTGCCTCTCCAGAAGCTTCCCACCACAAACCTCTTCCTTGCTGACTTGATTTCCTCCCTTCCCTCATTTTGCCATTGTATATTTTTTCATTTCCCCATTTTGCTTCACCCCCCCACTTTTTGCAATCCTGTCTCCCATGACCTCCCTTGCTTCTTCTTTACCTTTGTTCCCATAACCTGCCTTCTGCCTACCTTTTCTCCTTGGTCACCTTAATTTCCTTTTATCCCTTATCCTCTCACCCAGAATTTTAACCTCCGCACCAGAAGGTACAAGAGAGCAAGGGGCTGGGAGAGGTGGGGAGTATGGTTTGTGAAGGCACATAAACAGGCCAAGAAATCAATTTAATGGGCTTCCAGGGGCATATAACCCCTTCATCAGTCAGGGCCATTATGTCCATTAACTGTCAACTTTGATTTTGTAAGGGGACATTCTCTAGGTCTTTGAGCTCCACCCTACTTGGTTGCCTCTCATCCTTTAGTTCCTTTTAGGTATCAGTGGCTTTTTCTTCACTTTCTAGCTCATCTTCCTGGGCCCCTGTTATTATCATATTTGGATTCAGCATGATCTTTTACAGGACTGTTTTCATTCATATGACAGAAGCTATCTTATGCAAGAGGCCAGGTTCATTCAGCCGAAAGAATGGGAAAGGTGGATAAAGAGTCAGGAGAGTTTGCCTTGTTTTAAGCGCATCATTGTTTTCCAGTGCTCGGGGCTTGAAAGGGTAAGAGAAAGGTAGATAGGGGCAGAAGATGGACGATTTCAGAGGTGAATAGTGTTCCAGAAAGGAAGGAGAGGCTGGGTATAATAAATGTATGGGGTAGAGAAATGCAGGACATGTGGAATGTGCAAAAGGAAAGGAAGAAAATCCATGCGGAATGGGGGCAGGGAAGGAACTGAGGGGTGATTAATGAAAAATTGGGAGAATGAAATAAAACACGAGTTTAGAGCGATACAGAAGATGGACAGAAATGATAGCGTATTCCTAAAGAGGAGGTCAACAGAAAAGGCAAAATGCAGTGAATACAATGGTAAAGTGGGGGAAGGGAGGAATTGAAGAATAAGATGAGGTGGAAAAAGAATAAGGTACAAAGAAGGTAAATGGAAGGCAAATGGAGGAGTGCTGAAGCAGATCAGAGCTGCACAGAGCTTGGGAGGGGGAAGAAAGGAGAGGGTGAGGTATCAAAGGAAACAAATGCCTCTGGTGTGAGAGGGACACAGCGTGACCGGTGCAAAGAGAGCGCCGCAGGAGGGGTGATTTGGAAAAAGGCATAGCAGAAATGCCACCGGGTGAAGCCCCGCAAGAGAGAGATGCCAAAGGAGAGGCAGAGAGCGCAGAGAGATACTGGTGAAGAGAGAGGGAAAGAGACCTCCAAGCATCCGTTCCACTGGCCACATCTCTCACTACCCCACCAGAGGTCTTTGCTTTTCATTCCCAAGCCAGTGGGACACAAGCAAAGAGATGAAAAAGTAGAATTCCCATTTACTTTAGCTGACAGGAACTTGAATCTTTCTAGTCCCCTGAGAACCAAAGGCCTCAAGCTCTGATGTCATAAATTGCTGGTGTTGCCCTGGCAACCTGACAGGGTTCCTCCCTCCGTGATGTCAGAGCATCTGGTGTTACCTTGAGACCCACAGAGGAACAACTTGCTGCTTTGCTGGGAGCTGGGCACTACGGAGGCCAGGGCCTGAGTCTGATCTCTAGGATCCCTGGGTTGGTAGCTTGACCTTGCCTCCCCAGAACTGTTCTGAGCTCAGAGTGAGATCTCCTATGTGAGTCCCTGACATTCACTGGAACCTGCCGGAGCAAGAGGAAGAGACCTTGGGAGACGGGGCATTGAGGACCGGGTGGTAGGACTGAAAGGCAGGCAAAAAAGGAAGAAAACTGGAAATGGCAGTTTGGGAACGTGAAAGGAGAAGGGCTTTGTGAGCAGGGAGGAGAGTTGAAAATGTAAGAGGAACCTAGCTCTGGGTTTAGGAGTGGAGACTGAAGCTGGAAATGCAGAAGAGAGGAGATCAGGGCTGTGTGAGTGTAACCTGAGGCAGGGATAAAGAAAAGGGCTGGGTTCTGAAATGCCAGAGGGCACAGTGGACTTTGCCTGGGGTGGGGTAGGGGGACTGAGTTGAGAGAGGAAGCTGTTGGGTGAGAGACCCAGGGTTAGTCATGATGGCCCTAGGTGCAGGTGCCTTGTCCATCTACTTTCCGATTGTTTCCCAGCACATAGCCCAGCATCTGCCACATAGATGATGCTTAATAAACATCTGTTGACCGAATGTTGAATTAATCAGAAGAAGCCAGGGAAAGGAGTTGCCTACCTTCCTCTCAGGCCTAAGTCTCCATAAACGGGCAAGTTGGGAAAGCAGGAACTGAAGGAGAGGGGAGGGGAGTTCACTGAACAGCAGTGAGATCTGAGGTGGAGAGAGGAGAGACTGTCTAGGTTAGAGGCACACTTGGTGTCAGCCAAGGCAGCCACACTTGGAGAGCTGACTCTAGCGGCTGATCTGGGGAGTCTTTGGAGAGATAATGGGAAGAAAACATGAATGAACAGTCTTAGGAGCCCAAGAGGAAGATGAGGAGGAGGATAGAGAAAGGAGGTGGTTTCCAGAAAAGGTTGGGAGTTGTTTCCGAAGACAGAGTTGGCAGATGTGAATTGGAAGTAGCATCCCCACTCTACCCCATTCCCAATCATGGAACCACAACTAAATCAGTCATACCCCTGCTCCGCCCCCCAAGTCACCAAGAGTTCATGAATCAATACCAGGCCCATCCTACACACCCTCTCCCAATCTAGGCAAACACAAGGAAGTCAGCACTGGCCAAGTGGGCCAGCAGGCAGTAGGCACAGACCTGGGTGTCAAGAACCCTGTGGGGATGGCCTTGATGCCTGACTGCCCATTGTTGATAATCCAGAGGCTCTAGAAAGGGATGGGGTGTGGCAAGAGATGTGGAGCTCATCACAACTCTGAGGGAAATCTGCAGAGATAGGTCCCAGTACACAGAAGTCTTTGAGAAAGATGCACGGGTCAGGGATTATAATCTTCCTGTTTCTATGGTGGAGTCATAAAGACCCTGAATGGGTTGAGGACTCTAGGAGAGAAGACCTGGAAGGGAGCAAGCAAGCAAGTGGGGAGCCCTGGGAGGGAAGGGGAAGTCTGGCTATAATAAGAAAGGCCAGGGCAACTGGAGAAGGGGCTGGGGGGGAAGGTACCCTGAAGGGAGGGCAGTGTCGGCTGGATGCACTGTCAGCCACCACCATGGACTTGGGCAGCTCATATTTTGCAGCAGGCGACAGGCTGTCGACACGGCGGTCCTTTACCTCACCGTTAGAAACTCATTTCATTGATTTTTCCATCTTTCTTCTCTGCCTTCTCAGTCATCCCACCACTCACTTTCCCAGAGCCCCTTGCCTCTCTGGGGAAAGCCCAGGGGCCTGCCTGCCCACCCCTCCTCCACCCCAGGCTCTTGAGACAGGGGTGAAAGATTAGAGGGCCCTCCCTCGGCATCCTGAGGTAATCCCATTGGCTCTCAGTAGCCCCCTCCTGTAGGAAAGTAGTCCAGAGACTAGGGCCTCTGCATGGTTATTTGAGATGCCCAGTTCAAGGGGTGACGGGGCTAAGATCCGCCTGTTCCCCTGTCACCAAGCTATACCACTAGAGTGCAGGCTGCAGGTACCTGGAGGGAGACATTTTTTTTTTTTTAAAGATTTTTATTTATTTATTTGACAGAGACAGGGAGAGAAGGAACACAAGCTGGGGGAGTGGGAGAGGGAAAAGCAGGCTTCCCGCTGAGCAGGGAGCCCTATGCAATGCGGGGCTCAATCCCAGGACCCTGAGCGGAAAGCAGACGATTAACAACTGAGAGACATTTTTTTTTTTTTTCTAATTCCTGCCAAGATAGCTGGGTATCCCTCAAAAATTTTCTTTCCAAGTCAAGTGAGAGAACAGGAGCTGCCTCTCTGTGTTTGGGCAGGAATAAGGGATTACATGAAAGCCAAGCTTCCAGTCTTGGAGTCACCACAGGGCCATCCACGCACACGGCGGCCTGTGCAATTAGGAGGACATAGTATCAAGAGCTCTTTTCTGAGAGAAGGTAAATGCATGCCCGCTCGCGCTCAGTGTAGCGTGCTGACATGCAGTCAGTGGGGCAGGATGGGTGTGGGCCAGAAATCTTTAGTTCAGTGTGGACATTTCCCTAGTGCCTCCTCTAGTCACAGCCAGCTACCCTCAGCCTCTCCCTTTGGGGCTGGGATAGGAGGAAAGGTTAAGAGTCAATTGCTAGTCATTTGGCTTCTCAGTGAAGGAAGGCAGAGGGTGGGACCGGAGTGTTAGACTGGGTTTCCCTGAGGAACTGATGGGGATACATGCCATTTCCATCCTCATATCTTTCCATCCTTGTTTTCTCCATGATCATCACCCACCCACCCCCCACCTTAGTCTCAAGCCCAAGGCAAGGCCATCTATCCTTTTTCTCTGGTCTCGGAAGTGGTTTTTCAGGTCTGGGATGTCTGAGTCTAGATTCTGCTGTGGCTTCTGACTCATGGGCCTCTTGCCCCCATGGCAGCTGTCTTCTTTCCTGTCCAGCCCTTTCCAAGTTCTGGACCTCTGGCATGCTTGGGCCAGAATGCCTTCTTCCATCTCCAGCTTCTTCTGGCTGCCCGATTTCCAAAATCCAGACATAAATCCTGATACTTCAGGGAAAGGAGTGCACTTGAGGTTAGGAAGAGAGAAGGCCGGGGGGGAAGCCAAGAAGGGGGTGCAGGATGGATGGGGCAGGGAGTGGGAGAAGCGGGGCCCATTAGAGTATGACTGAGAAAGGGAGTCCGAGGCAAAAACCATGTGACTTGGAGCTGGAGTGAAGGCCACAATTTAAATGAAAAAGGAAGGAGGGCGGTAGGCTGTGCGGCCGGGAAAGAAATGGAGGAGCAAAACCGGGAGTCTGACCCCCTGCCGGGAAACGATGGCAGCGTTCGAAGGGGAGGGAGGGAGAGTGGTTGGGGAGAGGCTTCAAGCCGAAAAGGCAGCATCGGCTCGGCCTGCGTGGCAGCCCTGAGTTCAAGCCGTGCTGGCTTTGACCCTTGTGGGAGGAACTGAAGTGGCAAATTAACGACGATAATGAAGTCACTGCTCCTTGTTTGTCTTTGCTGGTTTCCCCTTGAGATTTGTCCTTTGGCCAGACGGGGCAACGTGGGGGAGGGGAGGGCCAGCGGCAGGGAAGGGCGGGGGAGGGGCGCGGAGGAGAGGACAGGCAAGCAGAGATGTGGAGGCCGAACGAGGAGGAGGGAACCCAGGCACAGCGGAGGCCGAGGGAAGGGGACGCACCAGGAGTAGGGGAGAGGCGAGGGGAGCGGAAGGCTGGGACGGAAGAGAACAATGGGGAACAGGGCAGGGAAGCCTGGAAGGAGGAGCACAAGACCAGGCGGGAGAAGGAAAGGTGGCACCGGGAAATGGCGAGCGGGAGGGAAAGAACGTGGCCGGGCTGCGGGAGCTGCAGCTGGCGGGGACAGTGGGCGGGGCCTCATCTCCATCTCTAATGGCTGTGAAATGAGGTTAGCTCCATTAGAGGCGGCGAGAGTGTAACGGGATCACACTCATTAGGGCTGGGCCATCCCAGTAATTACCACCACCCCAAACACGCCCGCGCCAGCCGGGCCGCCGAGCACAAACAGGCACGCGGCAACACACCCGCACCGGACACCCCACCGCCCAGCGGGCAGCCCCCGGCCCCCGCTGGCAGAACCGGGGCGTCGGGGAGACCCAGCCGGAGGCTTGACAACCAGCACCTTCACTAACCTCGAAACGGTGCTGGGACCGACAGCGCTACACCCAGGCCCTCGGCCACACACAGAGTCAGAAAACAGTAAACACACGCGTACACCCCAACTCAGGAAATAAGGCACGTGGATGAATAATTACCGTTTCCATTTATTGATCACAAAGTGCTGGCCTGGATAATGATCATCTCAATGGACACAACTCCATGAGGAGCCAGTCCCCATTATGTATAGGAAGAAATCGTTTTTAAGCAACTCACCCGAAGTCATTTACATAATACAGACTAGAACTAAAATTTGATTCCAGTTTGACCCTAAAGGCAGCGTTCTAAATCATAACCATACAGTCTGTCTTGAAGTCCATCTACTATTATGGATGCACATGTGTAGACTTCCAGCTTTAAGAGGCATTATCCCAAACCAATACACATATCCTCAACTCCGCCTTTTGATATCTAGCTCTCCCCCCACCCCAAACACAAACATACAAAAGGAATGGCCAGGGCCCCTCATTGACTACAGTGTGAATAGCGCCCCCTGGAGTTGCACAAAGCCTTGGTCCTCTTTTGGCCCATCTTCTACTAAGAAATTGAGAGTGGCCATCACCTTCCAAGCTGAAAGAGGACCTGATATGTATCCTCGGGCTTATATGCTCAAGGCGGGACGCACATAAGGGCAAAGTAACACACACAAAACTCAAAGACCTTGTTCAAAATACATGGCAGCCAGAGTTCAGAAGCTTACGAATTGTGCTGGGGTCAGGCTGAGTCCAGTCTGGGCTCTACTTCTTCCCAAGAGTGAGACCTTAGAAATTCCTTAACACATCTAAGTCTGTTTCCATCTTTGTAAAATGGGAATGAATTGCTGTAGTTTTCATCAAACTACAGGTCAGAATCAGGTGATGCAGGGCTCGGCCAGGGCTCAGCATGATGCTGGCATACAGGAAACATTTAATGACATTATTATTAGTTGTTGTGACACTATTTAAATGGAGTCGTTACCATCACAAGGGTTCACTGAGGCTCAAAGAATTAGAAGGGTTTGTTTATATACACAGTCACTTAGAATGGTATTCTTCCAAATGATTCTAAAGAATTGTGTGTAATTTCTTTCTGAGTGCAGGGAGATCAGCAGTCTTCTACAGAGTTCCCCCCTGCCAGGATCAGATAGGATCCTGAATCTGAATTCAAGGGCACTACTTCCTGCCCCTCATATAGAAGAAGGGTTCAGAGCTGGTTTTATGGGGCTGTCTGGCCTGAGTCTCCCCTATGATATCACACAGCTCCACCTTGCTGTCCTAACAACTGAGGTGTCATTAAGGGAGATGCATGGGCGAAAGGGTCTACTCCTCTCCAGGACATCCACCCCTCCAGCAGCCCATTCAACATGCCATGCAAATGTGGATGGATGTTCAACTAGCTAGCTGTGGTTTTAGTCCACAGTTTCCTTTTGATCCCTGCCTTCTGCTCCTAGCCTACCCCACCCCCTCAGTCTTCTTCCTCTCTGCCTCTCCTTTCCCCTCACACCTCATCCAGTTAGTTCCCTCATGCCCACCTTAAGCATCTTGCAAGATGTAAGACACAGCCCCCTTGCTCCATCCTTCCCAGTGAGGACAGGCCACCTGCCCAATCTGATGTCAAAGCTGGGAGGTCTTAGTGAGATTCAGTAATCACATGTTCGGATCAAGATCCGGCCCCTTCCCCGAGCTTCCCTACCTCTCCCTCTTTCTCCTGCCTCTTCTCTGCCTTAGCTCTTTCTTTACCCCCTATGACACTCCTTCACCTGCCTGAGTATCTCATTCCCTGCCATTCTCATTTTCCATCCTGTGGACAAAACTTCTATTGCACCAAGTAAACACTGCCAGATACTTGGGGTAGAGGGAGATGGAGAGATCTAGGAAAGATAGGTAGGATTAAAATAGAGGAATAGGTACTCCTGAGGCTAATATTACACTATATGTTACTTGCTAGATTTTAAATAAAAACTTGAAATGTGAAAAATATATAAAATGGAGGAATAGGAGTACCCCCTTTTGTTTTCTTTTTAAATAAGAAGGTAAGATTTAGAGACAGAGAAAATGATCATTTTAAATGCAGGGAGAATGGGGCGGCTGGGTGCCTCAGAGGGTTAGGCCTCTGCCTTCGGCTCGGATCATGGTCTCAGGGTCTTGGGATTGAGCCCCGCGTCGGGCTCTCTGCTCGGCAGGGAGCCTGTTTCTCCCTCTCTCTTTGCCTGCTTGTGATCTCTCTCTCTCTCTGAGTCAAATGAATAAATAAAATCTTTTTTAAAATTTTAAAAAATTTAAATTCAGGGAGAGGCCATATAGTTTTGATCCAAGCATTAGCTGCTTCTGCCCCCTGGCCAAGTGTGGGCCCAGGCAAGGCTTTCATTCTCTGCTCTGGGATGATGGGGTGTCTTGAGGCCTGGTAATCTAGAGGACCAAGTGAGAAGTGAACTCTGCTGCTGGGCACACTTAGATTTAAATCCTGTCCACTGAAGGCACTGCCCTCAGGTTTTGAAATGGGCAGAAATTAGAGGATGAGTCCTGGTCAAGAGGGACAAGGCAAGGGCACCTGGGTGGCTCAGTTGGTTGGGCACCTGCCTTTGGCTCAGGTTGTGATCCTGGGGTCCTGGGATGGAGCCCCACATGGGGCTCTCTGTTCAGCAGGGAGCCTGCTTCTCCCTCTGCCTCTGCCTGCCACTCCCCCTGCTTGTGCTCTCTCCCCCTCTCTCTCTGTCAATAAATAAAAACTTAAAAAAAAAAACAACCAAAAACAGAAGGGGCAAGGCGGAAGGAAAGTTGTCTCCTACCTGCAAACACCTTGCTCTATTCTGTGGGTGGAGCTAGCGAAGAGAGAAGGAAAAGAACTAACCTGACCATCCAGTGTCCGCTGGGCGTGCACACAGTCTTTACAGTGGCCAGGAAGGAAGGAATCCTTCTTCCTGTTTTCCCAGATAAGGAAATAGACAAGTAACTTACCAAGGTGGCACAGCTGGTGAGTGGGGGAATCAGCAATGAACCTGGGTCTGCATGAATCCAAAGCCCATGATCTTCCCCTGCCCTAAAAATAAAGCTCATTAAGTCAGAGTTTATTTGCTGTTTATACCAGAGTCCCCCGAGACAGGGCACTCACTCCATCTTTCCTTTTTCTCTTCAAGACCCTCTTCTCCATGGCTGAGGCCTCTTGAAAGCAACAGGTTGAGACAAAATAAGGAGAGAGCCCAGGGCAAAGTGAGTGTGGGAGAGAGCAGTGCTGTAGGCAAGAATTTCAGAGAGGAAAAGAGAAAAGCCAAAGTGTCTGGAGGACTCTGATGGGGAAATCATTGTATGTAAATTTTAAGCAAATGTGCTGGTGCTCTCAGGCAGACTTTTCAGGGAAAGCCTTTGCCTTGTCCTTGGGCTTGGAGAAAAGAAGGGAGTGGGGTTTTGCTTTCTGGTTTAAGGACGGAGGCCACGAAGAGAAAGGCGATCTGTTCCTCGCCTGCCCGGCCGGTCTTCTCCTTGGTGCTGTTCCTTTCGTAACCACTAGGGAGCAGTAGTGTTCCTTCCCCTCTCCTAGTCGGCTGGGGCCGGGAGGGGGCGCTACCCACGGATAGTCTTAGTCTCGCTGGACTCCGAGGCAGCGCCCGTGGCCGGCTTTGCCTTGGCTTCCGCGGGCCAGCCTGACCCCACGTCCAGATTCCTCCTCGGTGAGGGGCAGATTGTCTCCTTCCTCGGGCCTCCTTTCTTTGGTCTTTCCTTTACCGTTGCTCCTTTAGCTCCTGTAGTTCTCGGGTCTTAAGTCTCACTATGCTCTGCCTGCCTCGCGTGGTCTCACAGCCCACCTCTTCAGATGGTCATAACGTCACATTCAAGCCTTTTGGCCCATCTGTCTCTCTCCCCATAGCTTTCTGGGTCCCACTGTCTGTGTTGGAGCCTCCTGGCTCCCTCCTGTTCTAGGTACTGTGTGTCTGCCCCAACAACAGGGAGCGCACATCAAGACAGAGGAATTCTTGTGCAGCTATTTACTGGGTGTCTTTCTAAGGGACAGGTCTGTGCAGTTCAGTGATGACGGCTGTGGGGCAGCCGTTCCCCAGCTCAGCTTTGACAGTAGCTCAGTCTTCTCAGCCTGAGCAGCAGCCAGGAACAAGGCTCTGGAAAGAGGAAGAGGGCAACAGAAACAAAAAAGAAAAGAAAAGAAAAGAAAATCTCTTCTTTTTCTCCATCTCTCCGTCTTCCCTTTTCTCCGCTCCTCGCCCTGGGAGGGAAGGAAGCATTAGGGAGGGAAATGGAATGAAGGGGCAGCAGGGGAGCTCTGGAGACTGAGGGCCATTTTGGAGCTGGAAGATTCCTCTCAGGGGATGGCTACACCCTCAGAACTCTCCACCCTCCCTTGGCTCCAGGCCTGCCTCCTCCCATCCCCCTCGGTGGCAGCAGCCTTGTAATTTAAAGCTCTCTCTGTCGCCTCTAATGTGATCCTCTCGTTTTATTGACTCTCTCTGCCGTCTGTGGCGCCCCTTCACATCAATCTCCGCTCTAATCACACCGCCGCCACTGCCTGCTGTCTCCCCTAACCCCTCTCCTCCTGGGCCCCAGCCCTTGCTGCCACCTTTCCTTTGACTGTCCCCCCACTTCCACCCTCTGCCTGGTCCGCCCTCTTCGCCCCCTCCCTCCCCCAGAGGCAGGAATGCCAGGGCCCTTGAGGGGCACCTTCTCCCCTTCCCCACCTCTTGGATGTGCACCAAGGGAGAGGAGACGCCCTTAAGGACAGCCCGGACCTACAGGAGGAATGGCAGCAGTGTGAGGGTGGACAGGACGCTTGGCCCGGGGCTGGGGGTGGGGGTAGGTGGAGGGTGGCTTGGTTCGTCATCTGGTTCTGCACCATCTCCAGTAAGAGCTGCAGACTGAGTTCCAGGTAGGAAGGGCAAGGAGAGGGACACAGGCCCAGAGAGGGAAGGAAGAAAAGAGTGAGGAGGAGGTATGGAAGGAGGGGGAAAAGGTGAAAAACTAATTGCCGCAGTTAAAGGTTTATAATAAATAGAGGGTGAGGGGGGAAGTGCGGAGAATTGGGGGGGGAGGTGGGGGGGGCGCACTGAGGCAGAGATAAATTTGCAATTGAAATTCTTTCCTGTAGAGGAGGAGGGGGAGGTGGGGAAGAGATTTGCAATTTTAAACAGCTGCCGACCTCCCCTCAGCTGTCTGGGTCTCACCCACAAGCTAGCCCAAAGCTAAAAACTCCTTTGGTTTCTAGCTAGCAATCAGCTGGGTCTTTTTCCAGGCCTGGGAAGTAACAGCTTTGGAGAAAGGATCTGGGGCTTGGGTCTTCCTAGCACCTCCTCTGAAGTTGGAGCAGGAGTTGGGAGGCAGGAGGCAGGAGGAAGCCGCTGAACGATGGGATGTAGGTGCGGTGGCCCCGCGGGGACGGAGCACCACCCAGGTCAGCCCTCCATGGCAGGGCCCCGGAGAAGCCCCTTGGGCCCAGCCTCAGTCCTTCTCACCAGGTGAGGCGGCGGAAGGGTGGCAGGCCCCCACTGTGGGGGGTGACAGTGGGTTGTCAGACCCTCGTGAGCCAGCGCACCTACCCCCAAGGATTCTGCAGGGGGGACACCTTTCTCAGACAGGGTCGGCCTTCTGCTTTCTGGGTATCTAGGATAACCCTTCCATCTAATTCCTTTACTTCCCTCTTGGTTTTCCAACGACCTCCCCCCTCCACCCCCACCCCTCGCCCAGGTGCTGATTTGCATTTTCATTAGCATGCTGCTCCAGCCCCACGCGGAGCTCCTAATGGCTCCGACTTCACGCCTGGCTAGCCCCCCAGGAGGAGGGGGAGAGTGGGAAAGGGGGTCTGCAGGCTAGGTGGGGCCAGACTGAAGACCAAGTCCTAATGGAAGAGTCTGAAGGTGAGGGTTAGAGGTGGCCCAGGGAAGGAGAGGCCACATCCCTTCCCGGCACTGGGCTGAGCTCGGAAGGTTAAGTTATTAGAGACTGGCTGATAGTAAAAACTGGAAAGGATGCAAGCCACTTGGGACATGGGGAGGAGTATGGGATGGTGATGTCTGGGGAACTGGTGAGTTGGGTCGGGGCGGGGAGGTGTGGTCATCAAGGTAAAAAGGTTGGGAGCAGCTTGGGAGGCCAGGTGCTTCTAGTCAGCTGGAGGGAGCCCAGGAATCCTGACTGCTAGGCGGTTGGAGGCGGTTTTGGTCTGTATTGGGTCTGAGAACCATCCAGGTAGTTGGAGGAGCCCAGATCTCTGGGCCCTGCCGGTCCTTTTCTCGTTTCACCTTCTTGGACCTGTGTGACAGTCAGCAGCTCGCTCATCCTCTCTGTGTCTTTGGCTACCTGATCTGTAAAGTAAGGTGGTTGGTTGTTAGATTAAATGAGATTATTGATGAAAGCATTTAGCACAGTACCAGGACTGTGGTAGACGGACCCGGATAGCTTCTAATAATAATATTACTGTTACTTTGTTTTTTTTTTTTAAAAATCTCTTTGGGGAGGAGGAGGTTAATCACATTGCAGCTGTTATCCTCCGACTGGCCAGGGAAGCCTCTGCCTATTCCGCATGCAGTGACCAGCGATGGATGATCTGGAGGGCACCTGCAGGCCAGTGAAAGTTCACTGTGGCCTCCCTTGCCAGAGGACCTTGACTTAGGGCAACTACCCCTTCAGCGAGTGGAAAATCTGAGGGTCTTTCCTAGAGTTCATTCATTCAACAGATAATGTATTGACTACAAGTGGCAGGCATGTTTCATGGTGCTAATGATAGAGTAATAAATAACGCAAGAGTTCTTGCTCTCCTGGCATTGACCTAGAATTCTAGGCAGAAATAAGTAAACCAGGAAATAGGAGGTAGTGGTAAAGCTCTGAAGAAAATAACCCCCTGGGCATGGTAGCCTCTGTAGGGAGGGAAGGCCTGTTGGAAGGGGTGACAGGTAAGCAGAGACCTGAATGAGCAGGAGCCGCTAAACAGAGGTCTAGGCTGTTTACCTTAGGCAAGGCCCTAAGGTGGGAATGAACTTGACATGTTTGAGGAACGGAGAGAAGGCCAGTGGACCGCTGCTAGCCAGCCAGGCGGGGTGGAGGGTTTGAAGATGTGTCAGAAGTGGGTAGGCATTAGATGAGATAGATGCTTTTGTAGATCAGGGACAGAGTTTGGATCTTATTCACAGTGCAGTGAGAAATCATGGACAGGTTCTAGGCAGAAATAGAGTTTACTTTTTTTTTTTTTTTTAAGATTTTATTTATTTGACAGACAGAGATCACAAGTAGGCAGAGAGGCAGGCAGAGTGAGAGGAAGGGAAGCAGGCTCCCTGCCAAGCAGAGAGCCCGATGCGGGGCTCGATCCCAGGACCCTGAGATCAAGACCTGAGCCGAAGGCAGAGGCTTTAACCCACTGAGCCACCCAGGTGCCCCTAGAGTTTACGTTTTAAAAGATGCTTCTTTATAGTACAACTTAATTTTTTTTTGAAAGATTTTATTTACTTATGTGAGAGAGAGGGAACACAAGTAGGGGAAGTGGGAGAGAGAGAAGCAGGCTTCCTGCCAAGCGGGGAGCCTGATGTAGGGTTCGATCCCAGAACCCTGGGATCATGACCTGATCTGAAGGTAGCCGCTTAATGACTGAGCCACCCAGGTGCCCCTACAATTTACATTTTAAAAGATGCTTCTTTATGATAACTGAAATGTGCTTTAAAACAATATGGGAAAAGGGGAAGTGGGTGAGGATATGGATGGAACAAGACCAACCATGTGTTGGTGGCTTTTGAAGCTGAGTGATGAGAACAAAAGGGTTCCTGGTATTACTTGGTCTACTTTTATATAGGTCTGGCAGTTTTCTTTTCTTTTAAGA
>NW_027666554.1:0-46296 GCF_963455335.1 Martes martes
ACAGGGGCGCGGAAGCCGAAGGAGCCCAAGGTGCCCTGAGTTCAGAGCGACACGGTGCTCCGGGTAAAGCCTTCTCCCCCCTGACCAGCCTGGGCGAAGCGGGAGGCGTGGATGAGGGAGGAAGCGGCCCGGCGGCGTCCTGAGCGGCGAGCGCCGGGGCTGAGGGGGCCCGCCTCTGCCGGCTCAGCGCCTGGCGCCTGGCGCCTGGCGCCGTCGTGCGCGGGGAGGCGGTCTGCTACCTCAGAGCGTGTGTGGACGCCTGAGGCAAGGTCCCTCGGCCTCCCTGTGAGAAAGAAGTCAGGGTGGGATGCCCACAGCGTCCCCGCACACATGGCCCCACGGAGAAGGACGCCTTCTCCAGCCTGAGCCTGTGCAACGCGAGCGAGCGAGAACCAGAGCCTTACCTCCAAGAATCAAGCTTGAAGCCCAGCTGCCTTTTCGCGTGCAGGCCTCTCTCGCAAAGAGAGAAAGAGAGTGGCGCCCGTGGGCTGGTGCGGGAGCCGCGCGAAGATGCCCGGCCGTCGGGTCGGAGGACATCCGAGAAGCTGCCCCTTCCCTCGGCCTCACAGAAGCCCGCCCGAAGGCACCGAGACCGGCTCCTGCTGCTACCGTGACCGCGGGACCCACAGCGGCACACACGCCCCGGGACCGATGGCTCGGCAGTGCTTCGGCCAGCAGCCCCGCTTCTCTCGGGCCGGACCGTCGTCGCTGTGGGTCGGCGCCCCGGGAGCAAGCGTGAGGAAAGCACCGTGCTGCCTCCCCGTCCGGCGCAGAGCACAGGACGGCGACGCCCTCCTTGGGGCGTACATCCCTGGAGGCGCCCTGAGCCTGGAGGCCTTCCCGAACCCGAACCCCGGTGGGGGCGGGGAGGGCAGCTGGGAGGGGAGGGAGCGCTGAACAAGTGCCTCGGCAGAACTGCGGCACGGGCCACTTGCCCCGGACACCGCACTCCGTGCCGGGGAGAGAGAAGCAAGCGGTCGGGACGCCCAGAAGCACAGAGCAAGGCACCTGCTCCTCTGCTCCACGAGCGAGCCGCACGGACGAGGCCCGGTCAGCTCGTTCCCCCTCATGCCAGAAGGCCTCCTGTCAGACGCTGGCGAACGTACACACCCCTCGCCCCGCCCCGCCGGCCCGGGGGCTCTGGCCTCCACCCAGGGGACAGGTGGGTGCCGCCAGCCCCTCCGGTGCGACGGCGTGTTTCGGGGAGACAGAGTCCTTGCACCCAGGGGCTCGCAAGCCGATCGAGCCAGCGGGCCCTGAACTCAAAGCAGCACCGTTCTCTGGGCAAAGCGTTCTCCGAGCAGCAGCGTCCGCGAACAGAGACGCGTGGACGAGAGCGGAGGCGGCCCGCTTCCTGACCGGGCAGCGCCCGGGCTGAGGGTCCGGCCGCTGCCTGCTCAGCACCCGGCGTCGTACATGGGGAGGCAGGGGGCTAACTCCGAGTGCGTGCGAACCGAACGCCCCAGTTCAGTCAAGTCCCTCGGCCTCTCTGTGAGGAGGAAGTCGGCGGGGGAGGCCCGCCCCGTCCCCGCAAACGTCGCTCCACGCAAGGGCATGCCTTCTCAAAGCTGAGCCCGGGGAACGTTCGCGAGGGAGACCCAGAGCCTTACCTCCAGGGAACAAACCAGAAGCCGAGCTGCCTTTCGCGGGCAGGCCGCTCTCTCGCGACGAGAGGCGGGCTCGCGCCGGCCGGTTCGTGCGGACCGCCCGAGGGAGGTGCCCGGCCTTCGGGTCGGAGGACGTCCTAGAAGGCGCCCCTTCCCTGGGCCTCACAGAAGCCCCGCACGAGGGCGTCGAAACCGGCTCCTGCTGCGACTGGGACCGCAGGACCCACGGAGGCGCCCACTCCAGTCTCAGAGCGCGGGCGTCCTGCTGACAGCAGCCCCTCTTCTGCCAGCCTGACACTGGCCCCCGGTCGGCTCCCCTGGAGGGAGCGCTAGCGAAGCACCGCGCGCGGCCTGCCCGTCACGCAGAGAGGGCAGGACGGCGGCACCCGCCTTGGGGCAGCCAGGCTTGGAAGCGCCTGCCCCAGACGGGGCTGCGGGGCGGGGCGGGGCGGGGCGGGGCGGCCGGGGCAGAGGGTGGAAGGCCGCAGCAAGGGCCACCGGAGCACGTCGGGGGCAGCGCGGTTGCCCCGCACGCCACGCTCGGTGCCGTGATGAGGGAAGCCGTCCTGACACCGAGAAGCACAGCGCAAGGCGCGAACGCCTCAGCTCCGTGAGGGAGCAGCCCGGAGGAGGCCCACTCGGCGGCAGCCTCCCCCAGGGCCAGAAAGCCTTCTGTCGGACGCTGGCGGAGGCTCACACAACCCCCGAGAGCTTTGCCCCCCCTCCCCCACCCCAGGGACCCGTGGGGGCCGCCAGCCCGTCCGGCGCGACGGCGCGGTTCGGGGAGCCAGAGTCGTTCCGCACAGGGGCGCGGAAGCCGAAGGAGCCCAAGGTGCCCTGAGTTCAGAGCGACACGGTGCTCCGGGTAAAGCCTTCTCCCCCCTGACCAGCCTGGGCGAAGCGGGAGGCGTGGATGAGGGAGGAAGCGGCCCGGCGGCGTCCTGAGCGGCGAGCGCCGGGGCTGAGGGGGCCCGCCTCTGCCGGCTCAGCGCCTGGCGCCTGGCGCCTGGCGCCGTCGTGCGCGGGGAGGCGGTCTGCTACCTCAGAGCGTGTGTGGACGCCTGAGGCAAGGTCCCTCGGCCTCCCTGTGAGAAAGAAGTCAGGGTGGGATGCCCACAGCGTCCCCGCACACATGGCCCCACGGAGAAGGACGCCTTCTCCAGCCTGAGCCTGTGCAACGCGAGCGAGCGAGAACCAGAGCCTTACCTCCAAGAATCAAGCTTGAAGCCCAGCTGCCTTTTCGCGTGCAGGCCTCTCTCGCAAAGAGAGAAAGAGAGTGGCGCCCGTGGGCTGGTGCGGGAGCCGCGCGAAGATGCCCGGCCGTCGGGTCGGAGGACATCCGAGAAGCTGCCCCTTCCCTCGGCCTCACAGAAGCCCGCCCGAAGGCACCGAGACCGGCTCCTGCTGCTACCGTGACCGCGGGACCCACAGCGGCACACACGCCCCGGGACCGATGGCTCGGCAGTGCTTCGGCCAGCAGCCCCGCTTCTCTCGGGCCGGACCGTCGTCGCTGTGGGTCGGCGCCCCGGGAGCAAGCGTGAGGAAAGCACCGTGCTGCCTCCCCGTCCGGCGCAGAGCACAGGACGGCGACGCCCTCCTTGGGGCTACACATCCCTGGAGGCGCCCTGAGCCTGGAGGCCTTCCCGAACCCGAACCCCGGTGGGGGCGGGGAGGGCAGCTGGGAGGGGAGGGAGCGCTGAACAAGTGCCTCGGCAGAACTGCGGCACGGGCCACTTGCCCCGGACACCGCACTCCGTGCCGGGGAGAGAGAAGCAAGCGGTCGGGACGCCCAGAAGCACAGAGCAAGGCACCTGCTCCTCTGCTCCACGAGCGAGCCGCACGGACGAGGCCCGGTCAGCTCGTTCCCCCTCATGCCAGAAGGCCTCCTGTCAGACGCTGGCGAACGTACACACCCCTCGCCCCGCCCCGCCGGCCCGGGGGCTCTGGCCTCCACCCAGGGGACAGGCGGGTGCCGCCAGCCCCTCCGGTGCGACGGCGTGTTTCGGGGAGACAGAGTCCTTGCACCCAGGGGCTCGCAAGCCGATCGAGCCAGCGGGCCCTGAACTCAAAGCAGCACCGTTCTCTGGGCAAAGCGTTCTCCGAGCAGCAGCGTCCGCGAACAGAGACGCGTGGACGAGAGCGGAGGCGGCCCGCTTCCTGACCGGGCAGCGCCCGGGCTGAGGGTCCGGCCGCTGCCTGCTCAGCACCCGGCGTCGTACATGGGGAGGCAGGGGGCTAACTCCGAGTGCGTGCGAACCGAACGCCCCAGTTCAGTCAAGTCCCTCGGCCTCTCTGTGAGGAGGAAGTCGGCGGGGGAGGCCCGCCCCGTCCCCGCAAACGTCGCTCCACGCAAGGGCATGCCTTCTCAAAGCTGAGCCCGGGGAACGTTCGCGAGGGAGACCCAGAGCCTTACCTCCAGGGAACAAACCAGAAGCCGAGCTGCCTTTCGCGGGCAGGCCGCTCTCTCGCGACGAGAGGCGGGCTCGCGCCGGCCGGTTCGTGCGGCCGCCCGAGGGAGGTGCCCGGCCTTCGGGTCGGAGGACGTCCTAGAAGGCGCCCCTTCCCTGGGCCTCACAGAAGCCCCGCACGAGGGCGTCGAAACCGGCTCCTGCTGCGACTGGGACCGCAGGACCCACGGAGGCGCCCACTCCAGTCTCAGAGCGCGGGCGTCCTGCTGACAGCAGCCCCTCTTCTGCCAGCCTGACACTGGCCCCCGGTCGGCTCCCCTGGAGGGAGCGCTAGCGAAGCACCGCGCGCGGCCTGCCCGTCACGCAGAGAGGGCAGGACGGCGGCACCCGCCTTGGGGCAGCCAGGCTTGGAAGCGCCTGCCCCAGACGGGGCTGCGGGGCGGGGCGGGGCGGGGCGGGGCGGCCGGGGCAGAGGGTGGAAGGCCGCAGCAAGGGCCACCGGAGCACGTCGGGGGCAGCGCGGTTGCCCCGCACGCCACGCTCGGTGCCGTGATGAGGGAAGCCGTCCTGACACCGAGAAGCACAGCGCAAGGCGCGAACGCCTCAGCTCCGTGAGGGAGCAGCCCGGAGGAGGCCCACTCGGCGGCAGCCTCCCCCAGGGCCAGAAAGCCTTCTGTCGGACGCTGGCGGAGGCTCACACAACCCCCGAGAGCTTTGCCCCCCCTCCCCCACCCCAGGGACCCGTGGGGGCCGCCAGCCCGTCCGGCGCGACGGCGCGGTTCGGGGAGCCAGAGTCGTTCCGCACAGGGGCGCGGAAGCCGAAGGAGCCCAAGGTGCCCTGAGTTCAGAGCGACACGGTGCTCCGGGTAAAGCCTTCTCCCCCCTGACCAGCCTGGGCGAAGCGGGAGGCGTGGATGAGGGAGGAAGCGGCCCGGCGGCGTCCTGAGCGGCGAGCGCCGGGGCTGAGGGGGCCCGCCTCTGCCGGCTCAGCGCCTGGCGCCTGGCGCCTGGCGCCCTCGTGCGCGGGGAGGCGGTCTGCTACCTCAGAGCGTGTGTGGACGCCTGAGGCAAGGTCCCTCGGCCTCCCTGTGAGAAAGAAGTCAGGGTGGGATGCCCACAGCGTCCCCGCACACATGGCCCCACGGAGAAGGACGCCTTCTCCAGCCTGAGCCTGTGCAACGCGAGCGAGCGAGAACCAGAGCCTTACCTCCAAGAATCAAGCTTGAAGCCCAGCTGCCTTTTCGCGTGCAGGCCTCTCTCGCAAAGAGAGAAAGAGAGTGGCGCCCGTGGGCTGGTGCGGGAGCCGCGCGAAGATGCCCGGCCGTCGGGTCGGAGGACATCCGAGAAGCTGCCCCTTCCCTCGGCCTCACAGAAGCCCGCCCGAAGGCACCGAGACCGGCTCCTGCTGCTACCGTGACCGCGGGACCCACAGCGGCACACACGCCCCGGGACCGATGGCTCGGCAGTGCTTCGGCCAGCAGCCCCGCTTCTCTCGGGCCGGACCGTCGTCGCTGTGGGTCGGCGCCCCGGGAGCAAGCGTGAGGAAAGCACCGTGCTGCCTCCCCGTCCGGCGCAGAGCACAGGACGGCGACGCCCTCCTTGGGGCGTACATCCCTGGAGGCGCCCTGAGCCTGGAGGCCTTCCCGAACCCGAACCCCGGTGGGGGCGGGGAGGGCAGCTGGGAGGGGAGGGAGCGCTGAACAAGTGCCTCGGCAGAACTGCGGCACGGGCCACTTGCCCCGGACACCGCACTCCGTGCCGGGGAGAGAGAAGCAAGCGGTCGGGACGCCCAGAAGCACAGAGCAAGGCACCTGCTCCTCTGCTCCACGAGCGAGCCGCACGGACGAGGCCCGGTCAGCTCGTTCCCCCTCATGCCAGAAGGCCTCCTGTCAGACGCTGGCGAACGTACACACCCCTCGCCCCGCCCCGCCGGCCCGGGGGCTCTGGCCTCCACCCAGGGGACAGGCGGGTGCCGCCAGCCCCTCCGGTGCGACGGCGTGTTTCGGGGAGACAGAGTCCTTGCACCCAGGGGCTCGCAAGCCGATCGAGCCAGCGGGCCCTGAACTCAAAGCAGCACCGTTCTCTGGGCAAAGCGTTCTCCGAGCAGCAGCGTCCGCGAACAGAGACGCGTGGACGAGAGCGGAGGCGGCCCGCTTCCTGACCGGGCAGCGCCCGGGCTGAGGGTCCGGCCGCTGCCTGCTCAGCACCCGGCGTCGTACATGGGGAGGCAGGGGGCTAACTCCGAGTGCGTGCGAACCGAACGCCCCAGTTCAGTCAAGTCCCTCGGCCTCTCTGTGAGGAGGAAGTCGGCGGGGGAGGCCCGCCCCGTCCCCGCAAACGTCGCTCCACGCAAGGGCATGCCTTCTCAAAGCTGAGCCCGGGGAACGTTCGCGAGGGAGACCCAGAGCCTTACCTCCAGGGAACAAACCAGAAGCCGAGCTGCCTTTCGCGGGCAGGCCGCTCTCTCGCGACGAGAGGCGGGCTCGCGCCGGCCGGTTCGTGCGGCCGCCCGAGGGAGGTGCCCGGCCTTCGGGTCGGAGGACGTCCTAGAAGGCGCCCCTTCCCTGGGCCTCACAGAAGCCCCGCACGAGGGCGTCGAAACCGGCTCCTGCTGCGACTGGGACCGCAGGACCCACGGAGGCGCCCACTCCAGTCTCAGAGCGCGGGCGTCCTGCTGACAGCAGCCCCTCTTCTGCCAGCCTGACACTGGCCCCCGGTCGGCTCCCCTGGAGGGAGCGCTAGCGAAGCACCGCGCGCGGCCTGCCCGTCACGCAGAGAGGGCAGGACGGCGGCACCCGCCTTGGGGCAGCCAGGCTTGGAAGCGCCTGCCCCAGACGGGGCTGCGGGGCGGGGCGGGGCGGGGCGGGGCGGCCGGGGCAGAGGGTGGAAGGCCGCAGCAAGGGCCACCGGAGCACGTCGGGGGCAGCGCGGTTGCCCCGCACGCCACGCTCGGTGCCGTGATGAGGGAAGCCGTCCTGACACCGAGAAGCACAGCGCAAGGCGCGAACGCCTCAGCTCCGTGAGGGAGCAGCCCGGAGGAGGCCCACTCGGCGGCAGCCTCCCCCAGGGCCAGAAAGCCTTCTGTCGGACGCTGGCGGAGGCTCACACAACCCCCGAGAGCTTTGCCCCCCCTCCCCCACCCCAGGGACCCGTGGGGGCCGCCAGCCCGTCCGGCGCGACGGCGCGGTTCGGGGAGCCAGAGTCGTTCCGCACAGGGGCGCGGAAGCCGAAGGAGCCCAAGGTGCCCTGAGTTCAGAGCGACACGGTGCTCCGGGTAAAGCCTTCTCCCCCCTGACCAGCCTGGGCGAAGCGGGAGGCGTGGATGAGGGAGGAAGCGGCCCGGCGGCGTCCTGAGCGGCGAGCGCCGGGGCTGAGGGGGCCCGCCTCTGCCGGCTCAGCGCCTGGCGCCTGGCGCCTGGCGCCCTCGTGCGCGGGGAGGCGGTCTGCTACCTCAGAGCGTGTGTGGACGCCTGAGGCAAGGTCCCTCGGCCTCCCTGTGAGAAAGAAGTCAGGGTGGGATGCCCACAGCGTCCCCGCACACATGGCCCCACGGAGAAGGACGCCTTCTCCAGCCTGAGCCTGTGCAACGCGAGCGAGCGAGAACCAGAGCCTTACCTCCAAGAATCAAGCTTGAAGCCCAGCTGCCTTTTCGCGTGCAGGCCTCTCTCGCAAAGAGAGAAAGAGAGTGGCGCCCGTGGGCTGGTGCGGGAGCCGCGCGAAGATGCCCGGCCGTCGGGTCGGAGGACATCCGAGAAGCTGCCCCTTCCCTCGGCCTCACAGAAGCCCGCCCGAAGGCACCGAGACCGGCTCCTGCTGCTACCGTGACCGCGGGACCCACAGCGGCACACACGCCCCGGGACCGATGGCTCGGCAGTGCTTCGGCCAGCAGCCCCGCTTCTCTCGGGCCGGACCGTCGTCGCTGTGGGTCGGCGCCCCGGGAGCAAGCGTGAGGAAAGCACCGTGCTGCCTCCCCGTCCGGCGCAGAGCACAGGACGGCGACGCCCTCCTTGGGGCGTACATCCCTGGAGGCGCCCTGAGCCTGGAGGCCTTCCCGAACCCGAACCCCGGTGGGGGCGGGGAGGGCAGCTGGGAGGGGAGGGAGCGCTGAACAAGTGCCTCGGCAGAACTGCGGCACGGGCCACTTGCCCCGGACACCGCACTCCGTGCCGGGGAGAGAGAAGCAAGCGGTCGGGACGCCCAGAAGCACAGAGCAAGGCACCTGCTCCTCTGCTCCACGAGCGAGCCGCACGGACGAGGCCCGGTCAGCTCGTTCCCCCTCATGCCAGAAGGCCTCCTGTCAGACGCTGGCGAACGTACACACCCCTCGCCCCGCCCCGCCGGCCCGGGGGCTCTGGCCTCCACCCAGGGGACAGGCGGGTGCCGCCAGCCCCTCCGGTGCGACGGCGTGTTTCGGGGAGACAGAGTCCTTGCACCCAGGGGCTCGCAAGCCGATCGAGCCAGCGGGCCCTGAACTCAAAGCAGCACCGTTCTCTGGGCAAAGCGTTCTCCGAGCAGCAGCGTCCGCGAACAGAGACGCGTGGACGAGAGCGGAGGCGGCCCGCTTCCTGACCGGGCAGCGCCCGGGCTGAGGGTCCGGCCGCTGCCTGCTCAGCACCCGGCGTCGTACATGGGGAGGCAGGGGGCTAACTCCGAGTGCGTGCGAACCGAACGCCCCAGTTCAGTCAAGTCCCTCGGCCTCTCTGTGAGGAGGAAGTCGGCGGGGGAGGCCCGCCCCGTCCCCGCAAACGTCGCTCCACGCAAGGGCATGCCTTCTCAAAGCTGAGCCCGGGGAACGTTCGCGAGGGAGACCCAGAGCCTTACCTCCAGGGAACAAACCAGAAGCCGAGCTGCCTTTCGCGGGCAGGCCGCTCTCTCGCGACGAGAGGCGGGCTCGCGCCGGCCGGTTCGTGCGGCCGCCCGAGGGAGGTGCCCGGCCTTCGGGTCGGAGGACGTCCTAGAAGGCGCCCCTTCCCTGGGCCTCACAGAAGCCCCGCACGAGGGCGTCGAAACCGGCTCCTGCTGCGACTGGGACCGCAGGACCCACGGAGGCGCCCACTCCAGTCTCAGAGCGCGGGCGTCCTGCTGACAGCAGCCCCTCTTCTGCCAGCCTGACACTGGCCCCCGGTCGGCTCCCCTGGAGGGAGCGCTAGCGAAGCACCGCGCGCGGCCTGCCCGTCACGCAGAGAGGGCAGGACGGCGGCACCCGCCTTGGGGCAGCCAGGCTTGGAAGCGCCTGCCCCAGACGGGGCTGCGGGGCGGGGCGGGGCGGGGCGGGGCGGCCGGGGCAGAGGGTGGAAGGCCGCAGCAAGGGCCACCGGAGCACGTCGGGGGCAGCGCGGTTGCCCCGCACGCCACGCTCGGTGCCGTGATGAGGGAAGCCGTCCTGACACCGAGAAGCACAGCGCAAGGCGCGAACGCCTCAGCTCCGTGAGGGAGCAGCCCGGAGGAGGCCCACTCGGCGGCAGCCTCCCCCAGGGCCAGAAAGCCTTCTGTCGGACGCTGGCGGAGGCTCACACAACCCCCGAGAGCTTTGCCCCCCCTCCCCCACCCCAGGGACCCGTGGGGGCCGCCAGCCCGTCCGGCGCGACGGCGCGGTTCGGGGAGCCAGAGTCGTTCCGCACAGGGGCGCGGAAGCCGAAGGAGCCCAAGGTGCCCTGAGTTCAGAGCGACACGGTGCTCCGGGTAAAGCCTTCTCCCCCCTGACCAGCCTGGGCGAAGCGGGAGGCGTGGATGAGGGAGGAAGCGGCCCGGCGGCGTCCTGAGCGGCGAGCGCCGGGGCTGAGGGGGCCCGCCTCTGCCGGCTCAGCGCCTGGCGCCTGGCGCCTGGCGCCGTCGTGCGCGGGGAGGCGGTCTGCTACCTCAGAGCGTGTGTGGACGCCTGAGGCAAGGTCCCTCGGCCTCCCTGTGAGAAAGAAGTCAGGGTGGGATGCCCACAGCGTCCCCGCACACATGGCCCCACGGAGAAGGACGCCTTCTCCAGCCTGAGCCTGTGCAACGCGAGCGAGCGAGAACCAGAGCCTTACCTCCAAGAATCAAGCTTGAAGCCCAGCTGCCTTTTCGCGTGCAGGCCTCTCTCGCAAAGAGAGAAAGAGAGTGGCGCCCGTGGGCTGGTGCGGGAGCCGCGCGAAGATGCCCGGCCGTCGGGTCGGAGGACATCCGAGAAGCTGCCCCTTCCCTCGGCCTCACAGAAGCCCGCCCGAAGGCACCGAGACCGGCTCCTGCTGCTACCGTGACCGCGGGACCCACAGCGGCACACACGCCCCGGGACCGATGGCTCGGCAGTGCTTCGGCCAGCAGCCCCGCTTCTCTCGGGCCGGACCGTCGTCGCTGTGGGTCGGCGCCCCGGGAGCAAGCGTGAGGAAAGCACCGTGCTGCCTCCCCGTCCGGCGCAGAGCACAGGACGGCGACGCCCTCCTTGGGGCGTACATCCCTGGAGGCGCCCTGAGCCTGGAGGCCTTCCCGAACCCGAACCCCGGTGGGGGCGGGGAGGGCAGCTGGGAGGGGAGGGAGCGCTGAACAAGTGCCTCGGCAGAACTGCGGCACGGGGCACTTGCCCCGGACACCGCACTCCGTGCCGGGGAGAGAGAAGCAAGCGGTCGGGACGCCCAGAAGCACAGAGCAAGGCACCTGCTCCTCTGCTCCACGAGCGAGCCGCACGGACGAGGCCCGGTCAGCTCGTTCCCCCTCATGCCAGAAGGCCTCCTGTCAGACGCTGGCGAACGTACACACCCCTCGCCCCGCCCCGCCGGCCCGGGGGCTCTGGCCTCCACCCAGGGGACAGGTGGGTGCCGCCAGCCCCTCCGGTGCGACGGCGTGTTTCGGGGAGACAGAGTCCTTGCACCCAGGGGCTCGCAAGCCGATCGAGCCAGCGGGCCCTGAACTCAAAGCAGCACCGTTCTCTGGGCAAAGCGTTCTCCGAGCAGCAGCGTCCGCGAACAGAGACGCGTGGACGAGAGCGGAGGCGGCCCGCTTCCTGACCGGGCAGCGCCCGGGCTGAGGGTCCGGCCGCTGCCTGCTCAGCACCCGGCGTCGTACATGGGGAGGCAGGGGGCTAACTCCGAGTGCGTGCGAACCGAACGCCCCAGTTCAGTCAAGTCCCTCGGCCTCTCTGTGAGGAGGAAGTCGGCGGGGGAGGCCCGCCCCGTCCCCGCAAACGTCGCTCCACGCAAGGGCATGCCTTCTCAAAGCTGAGCCCGGGGAACGTTCGCGAGGGAGACCCAGAGCCTTACCTCCAGGGAACAAACCAGAAGCCGAGCTGCCTTTCGCGGGCAGGCCGCTCTCTCGCGACGAGAGGCGGGCTCGCGCCGGCCGGTTCGTGCGGCCGCCCGAGGGAGGTGCCCGGCCTTCGGGTCGGAGGACGTCCTAGAAGGCGCCCCTTCCCTGGGCCTCACAGAAGCCCCGCACGAGGGCGTCGAAACCGGCTCCTGCTGCGACTGGGACCGCAGGACCCACGGAGGCGCCCACTCCAGTCTCAGAGCGCGGGCGTCCTGCTGACAGCAGCCCCTCTTCTGCCAGCCTGACACTGGCCCCCGGTCGGCTCCCCTGGAGGGAGCGCTAGCGAAGCACCGCGCGCGGCCTGCCCGTCACGCAGAGAGGGCAGGACGGCGGCACCCGCCTTGGGGCAGCCAGGCTTGGAAGCGCCTGCCCCAGACGGGGCTGCGGGGCGGGGCGGGGCGGGGCGGGGCGGCCGGGGCAGAGGGTGGAAGGCCGCAGCAAGGGCCACCGGAGCACGTCGGGGGCAGCGCGGTTGCCCCGCACGCCACGCTCGGTGCCGTGATGAGGGAAGCCGTCCTGACACCGAGAAGCACAGCGCAAGGCGCGAACGCCTCAGCTCCGTGAGGGAGCAGCCCGGAGGAGGCCCACTCGGCGGCAGCCTCCCCCAGGGCCAGAAAGCCTTCTGTCGGACGCTGGCGGAGGCTCACACAACCCCCGAGAGCTTTGCCCCCCCTCCCCCACCCCAGGGACCCGTGGGGGCCGCCAGCCCGTCCGGCGCGACGGCGCGGTTCGGGGAGCCAGAGTTGTTCCGCACAGGGGCGCGGAAGCCGAAGGAGCCCAAGGTGCCCTGAGTTCAGAGCGACACGGTGCTCCGGGTAAAGCCTTCTCCCCCCTGACCAGCCTGGGCGAAGCGGGAGGCGTGGATGAGGGAGGAAGCGGCCCGGCGGCGTCCTGAGCGGCGAGCGCCGGGGCTGAGGGGGCCCGCCTCTGCCGGCTCAGCGCCTGGCGCCTGGCGCCTGGCGCCGTCGTGCGCGGGGAGGCGGTCTGCTACCTCAGAGCGTGTGTGGACGCCTGAGGCAAGGTCCCTCGGCCTCCCTGTGAGAAAGAAGTCAGGGTGGGATGCCCACAGCGTCCCCGCACACATGGCCCCACGGAGAAGGACGCCTTCTCCAGCCTGAGCCTGTGCAACGCGAGCGAGCGAGAACCAGAGCCTTACCTCCAAGAATCAAGCTTGAAGCCCAGCTGCCTTTTCGCGTGCAGGCCTCTCTCGCAAAGAGAGAAAGAGAGTGGCGCCCGTGGGCTGGTGCGGGAGCCGCGCGAAGATGCCCGGCCGTCGGGTCGGAGGACATCCGAGAAGCTGCCCCTTCCCTCGGCCTCACAGAAGCCCGCCCGAAGGCACCGAGACCGGCTCCTGCTGCTACCGTGACCGCGGGACCCACAGCGGCACACACGCCCCGGGACCGATGGCTCGGCAGTGCTTCGGCCAGCAGCCCCGCTTCTCTCGGGCCGGACCGTCGTCGCTGTGGGTCGGCGCCCCGGGAGCAAGCGTGAGGAAAGCACCGTGCTGCCTCCCCGTCCGGCGCAGAGCACAGGACGGCGACGCCCTCCTTGGGGCGTACATCCCTGGAGGCGCCCTGAGCCTGGAGGCCTTCCCGAACCCGAACCCCGGTGGGGGCGGGGAGGGCAGCTGGGAGGGGAGGGAGCGCTGAACAAGTGCCTCGGCAGAACTGCGGCACGGGCCACTTGCCCCGGACACCGCACTCCGTGCCGGGGAGAGAGAAGCAAGCGGTCGGGACGCCCAGAAGCACAGAGCAAGGCACCTGCTCCTCTGCTCCACGAGCGAGCCGCACGGACGAGGCCCGGTCAGCTCGTTCCCCCTCATGCCAGAAGGCCTCCTGTCAGACGCTGGCGAACGTACACACCCCTCGCCCCGCCCCGCCGGCCCGGGGGCTCTGGCCTCCACCCAGGGGACAGGTGGGTGCCGCCAGCCCCTCCGGTGCGACGGCGTGTTTCGGGGAGACAGAGTCCTTGCACCCAGGGGCTCGCAAGCCGATCGAGCCAGCGGGCCCTGAACTCAAAGCAGCACCGTTCTCTGGGCAAAGCGTTCTCCGAGCAGCAGCGTCCGCGAACAGAGACGCGTGGACGAGAGCGGAGGCGGCCCGCTTCCTGACCGGGCAGCGCCCGGGCTGAGGGTCCGGCCGCTGCCTGCTCAGCACCCGGCGTCGTACATGGGGAGGCAGGGGGCTAACTCCGAGTGCGTGCGAACCGAACGCCCCAGTTCAGTCAAGTCCCTCGGCCTCTCTGTGAGGAGGAAGTCGGCGGGGGAGGCCCGCCCCGTCCCCGCAAACGTCGCTCCACGCAAGGGCATGCCTTCTCAAAGCTGAGCCCGGGGAACGTTCGCGAGGGAGACCCAGAGCCTTACCTCCAGGGAACAAACCAGAAGCCGAGCTGCCTTTCGCGGGCAGGCCGCTCTCTCGCGACGAGAGGCGGGCTCGCGCCGGCCGGTTCGTGCGGCCGCCCGAGGGAGGTGCCCGGCCTTCGGGTCGGAGGACGTCCTAGAAGGCGCCCCTTCCCTGGGCCTCACAGAAGCCCCGCACGAGGGCGTCGAAACCGGCTCCTGCTGCGACTGGGACCGCAGGACCCACGGAGGCGCCCACTCCAGTCTCAGAGCGCGGGCGTCCTGCTGACAGCAGCCCCTCTTCTGCCAGCCTGACACTGGCCCCCGGTCGGCTCCCCTGGAGGGAGCGCTAGCGAAGCACCGCGCGCGGCCTGCCCGTCACGCAGAGAGGGCAGGACGGCGGCACCCGCCTTGGGGCAGCCAGGCTTGGAAGCGCCTGCCCCAGACGGGGCTGCGGGGCGGGGCGGGGCGGGGCGGGGCGGCCGGGGCAGAGGGTGGAAGGCCGCAGCAAGGGCCACCGGAGCACGTCGGGGGCAGCGCGGTTGCCCCGCACGCCACGCTCGGTGCCGTGATGAGGGAAGCCGTCCTGACACCGAGAAGCACAGCGCAAGGCGCGAACGCCTCAGCTCCGTGAGGGAGCAGCCCGGAGGAGGCCCACTCGGCGGCAGCCTCCCCCAGGGCCAGAAAGCCTTCTGTCGGACGCTGGCGGAGGCTCACACAACCCCCGAGAGCTTTGCCCCCCCTCCCCCACCCCAGGGACCCGTGGGGGCCGCCAGCCCGTCCGGCGCGACGGCGCGGTTCGGGGAGCCAGAGTCGTTCCGCACAGGGGCGCGGAAGCCGAAGGAGCCCAAGGTGCCCTGAGTTCAGAGCGACACGGTGCTCCGGGTAAAGCCTTCTCCCCCCTGACCAGCCTGGGCGAAGCGGGAGGCGTGGATGAGGGAGGAAGCGGCCCGGCGGCGTCCTGAGCGGCGAGCGCCGGGGCTGAGGGGGCCCGCCTCTGCCGGCTCAGCGCCTGGCGCCTGGCGCCTGGCGCCGTCGTGCGCGGGGAGGCGGTCTGCTACCTCAGAGCGTGTGTGGACGCCTGAGGCAAGGTCCCTCGGCCTCCCTGTGAGAAAGAAGTCAGGGTGGGATGCCCACAGCGTCCCCGCACACATGGCCCCACGGAGAAGGACGCCTTCTCCAGCCTGAGCCTGTGCAACGCGAGCGAGCGAGAACCAGAGCCTTACCTCCAAGAATCAAGCTTGAAGCCCAGCTGCCTTTTCGCGTGCAGGCCTCTCTCGCAAAGAGAGAAAGAGAGTGGCGCCCGTGGGCTGGTGCGGGAGCCGCGCGAAGATGCCCGGCCGTCGGGTCGGAGGACATCCGAGAAGCTGCCCCTTCCCTCGGCCTCACAGAAGCCCGCCCGAAGGCACCGAGACCGGCTCCTGCTGCTACCGTGACCGCGGGACCCACAGCGGCACACACGCCCCGGGACCGATGGCTCGGCAGTGCTTCGGCCAGCAGCCCCGCTTCTCTCGGGCCGGACCGTCGTCGCTGTGGGTCGGCGCCCCGGGAGCAAGCGTGAGGAAAGCACCGTGCTGCCTCCCCGTCCGGCGCAGAGCACAGGACGGCGACGCCCTCCTTGGGGCGTACATCCCTGGAGGCGCCCTGAGCCTGGAGGCCTTCCCGAACCCGAACCCCGGTGGGGGCGGGGAGGGCAGCTGGGAGGGGAGGGAGCGCTGAACAAGTGCCTCGGCAGAACTGCGGCACGGGGCACTTGCCCCGGACACCGCACTCCGTGCCGGGGAGAGAGAAGCAAGCGGTCGGGACGCCCAGAAGCACAGAGCAAGGCACCTGCTCCTCTGCTCCACGAGCGAGCCGCACGGACGAGGCCCGGTCAGCTCGTTCCCCCTCATGCCAGAAGGCCTCCTGTCAGACGCTGGCGAACGTACACACCCCTCGCCCCGCCCCGCCGGCCCGGGGGCTCTGGCCTCCACCCAGGGGACAGGTGGGTGCCGCCAGCCCCTCCGGTGCGACGGCGTGTTTCGGGGAGACAGAGTCCTTGCACCCAGGGGCTCGCAAGCCGATCGAGCCAGCGGGCCCTGAACTCAAAGCAGCACCGTTCTCTGGGCAAAGCGTTCTCCGAGCAGCAGCGTCCGCGAACAGAGACGCGTGGACGAGAGCGGAGGCGGCCCGCTTCCTGACCGGGCAGCGCCCGGGCTGAGGGTCCGGCCGCTGCCTGCTCAGCACCCGGCGTCGTACATGGGGAGGCAGGGGGCTAACTCCGAGTGCGTGCGAACCGAACGCCCCAGTTCAGTCAAGTCCCTCGGCCTCTCTGTGAGGAGGAAGTCGGCGGGGGAGGCCCGCCCCGTCCCCGCAAACGTCGCTCCACGCAAGGGCATGCCTTCTCAAAGCTGAGCCCGGGGAACGTTCGCGAGGGAGACCCAGAGCCTTACCTCCAGGGAACAAACCAGAAGCCGAGCTGCCTTTCGCGGGCAGGCCGCTCTCTCGCGACGAGAGGCGGGCTCGCGCCGGCCGGTTCGTGCGGCCGCCCGAGGGAGGTGCCCGGCCTTCGGGTCGGAGGACGTCCTAGAAGGCGCCCCTTCCCTGGGCCTCACAGAAGCCCCGCACGAGGGCGTCGAAACCGGCTCCTGCTGCGACTGGGACCGCAGGACCCACGGAGGCGCCCACTCCAGTCTCAGAGCGCGGGCGTCCTGCTGACAGCAGCCCCTCTTCTGCCAGCCTGACACTGGCCCCCGGTCGGCTCCCCTGGAGGGAGCGCTAGCGAAGCACCGCGCGCGGCCTGCCCGTCACGCAGAGAGGGCAGGACGGCGGCACCCGCCTTGGGGCAGCCAGGCTTGGAAGCGCCTGCCCCAGACGGGGCTGCGGGGCGGGGCGGGGCGGGGCGGGGCGGCCGGGGCAGAGGGTGGAAGGCCGCAGCAAGGGCCACCGGAGCACGTCGGGGGCAGCGCGGTTGCCCCGCACGCCACGCTCGGTGCCGTGATGAGGGAAGCCGTCCTGACACCGAGAAGCACAGCGCAAGGCGCGAACGCCTCAGCTCCGTGAGGGAGCAGCCCGGAGGAGGCCCACTCGGCGGCAGCCTCCCCCAGGGCCAGAAAGCCTTCTGTCGGACGCTGGCGGAGGCTCACACAACCCCCGAGAGCTTTGCCCCCCCTCCCCCACCCCAGGGACCCGTGGGGGCCGCCAGCCCGTCCGGCGCGACGGCGCGGTTCGGGGAGCCAGAGTCGTTCCGCACAGGGGCGCGGAAGCCGAAGGAGCCCAAGGTGCCCTGAGTTCAGAGCGACACGGTGCTCCGGGTAAAGCCTTCTCCCCCCTGACCAGCCTGGGCGAAGCGGGAGGCGTGGATGAGGGAGGAAGCGGCCCGGCGGCGTCCTGAGCGGCGAGCGCCGGGGCTGAGGGGGCCCGCCTCTGCCGGCTCAGCGCCTGGCGCCTGGCGCCTGGCGCCGTCGTGCGCGGGGAGGCGGTCTGCTACCTCAGAGCGTGTGTGGACGCCTGAGGCAAGGTCCCTCGGCCTCCCTGTGAGAAAGAAGTCAGGGTGGGATGCCCACAGCGTCCCCGCACACATGGCCCCACGGAGAAGGACGCCTTCTCCAGCCTGAGCCTGTGCAACGCGAGCGAGCGAGAACCAGAGCCTTACCTCCAAGAATCAAGCTTGAAGCCCAGCTGCCTTTTCGCGTGCAGGCCTCTCTCGCAAAGAGAGAAAGAGAGTGGCGCCCGTGGGCTGGTGCGGGAGCCGCGCGAAGATGCCCGGCCGTCGGGTCGGAGGACATCCGAGAAGCTGCCCCTTCCCTCGGCCTCACAGAAGCCCGCCCGAAGGCACCGAGACCGGCTCCTGCTGCTACCGTGACCGCGGGACCCACAGCGGCACACACGCCCCGGGACCGATGGCTCGGCAGTGCTTCGGCCAGCAGCCCCGCTTCTCTCGGGCCGGACCGTCGTCGCTGTGGGTCGGCGCCCCGGGAGCAAGCGTGAGGAAAGCACCGTGCTGCCTCCCCGTCCGGCGCAGAGCACAGGACGGCGACGCCCTCCTTGGGGCGTACATCCCTGGAGGCGCCCTGAGCCTGGAGGCCTTCCCGAACCCGAACCCCGGTGGGGGCGGGGAGGGCAGCTGGGAGGGGAGGGAGCGCTGAACAAGTGCCTCGGCAGAACTGCGGCACGGGGCACTTGCCCCGGACACCGCACTCCGTGCCGGGGAGAGAGAAGCAAGCGGTCGGGACGCCCAGAAGCACAGAGCAAGGCACCTGCTCCTCTGCTCCACGAGCGAGCCGCACGGACGAGGCCCGGTCAGCTCGTTCCCCCTCATGCCAGAAGGCCTCCTGTCAGACGCTGGCGAACGTACACACCCCTCGCCCCGCCCCGCCGGCCCGGGGGCTCTGGCCTCCACCCAGGGGACAGGTGGGTGCCGCCAGCCCCTCCGGTGCGACGGCGTGTTTCGGGGAGACAGAGTCCTTGCACCCAGGGGCTCGCAAGCCGATCGAGCCAGCGGGCCCTGAACTCAAAGCAGCACCGTTCTCTGGGCAAAGCGTTCTCCGAGCAGCAGCGTCCGCGAACAGAGACGCGTGGACGAGAGCGGAGGCGGCCCGCTTCCTGACCGGGCAGCGCCCGGGCTGAGGGTCCGGCCGCTGCCTGCTCAGCACCCGGCGTCGTACATGGGGAGGCAGGGGGCTAACTCCGAGTGCGTGCGAACCGAACGCCCCAGTTCAGTCAAGTCCCTCGGCCTCTCTGTGAGGAGGAAGTCGGCGGGGGAGGCCCGCCCCGTCCCCGCAAACGTCGCTCCACGCAAGGGCATGCCTTCTCAAAGCTGAGCCCGGGGAACGTTCGCGAGGGAGACCCAGAGCCTTACCTCCAGGGAACAAACCAGAAGCCGAGCTGCCTTTCGCGGGCAGGCCGCTCTCTCGCGACGAGAGGCGGGCTCGCGCCGGCCGGTTCGTGCGGCCGCCCGAGGGAGGTGCCCGGCCTTCGGGTCGGAGGACGTCCTAGAAGGCGCCCCTTCCCTGGGCCTCACAGAAGCCCCGCACGAGGGCGTCGAAACCGGCTCCTGCTGCGACTGGGACCGCAGGACCCACGGAGGCGCCCACTCCAGTCTCAGAGCGCGGGCGTCCTGCTGACAGCAGCCCCTCTTCTGCCAGCCTGACACTGGCCCCCGGTCGGCTCCCCTGGAGGGAGCGCTAGCGAAGCACCGCGCGCGGCCTGCCCGTCACGCAGAGAGGGCAGGACGGCGGCACCCGCCTTGGGGCAGCCAGGCTTGGAAGCGCCTGCCCCAGACGGGGCTGCGGGGCGGGGCGGGGCGGGGCGGGGCGGCCGGGGCAGAGGGTGGAAGGCCGCAGCAAGGGCCACCGGAGCACGTCGGGGGCAGCGCGGTTGCCCCGCACGCCACGCTCGGTGCCGTGATGAGGGAAGCCGTCCTGACACCGAGAAGCACAGCGCAAGGCGCGAACGCCTCAGCTCCGTGAGGGAGCAGCCCGGAGGAGGCCCACTCGGCGGCAGCCTCCCCCAGGGCCAGAAAGCCTTCTGTCGGACGCTGGCGGAGGCTCACACAACCCCCGAGAGCTTTGCCCCCCCTCCCCCACCCCAGGGACCCGTGGGGGCCGCCAGCCCGTCCGGCGCGACGGCGCGGTTCGGGGAGCCAGAGTCGTTCCGCACAGGGGCGCGGAAGCCGAAGGAGCCCAAGGTGCCCTGAGTTCAGAGCGACACGGTGCTCCGGGTAAAGCCTTCTCCCCCCTGACCAGCCTGGGCGAAGCGGGAGGCGTGGATGAGGGAGGAAGCGGCCCGGCGGCGTCCTGAGCGGCGAGCGCCGGGGCTGAGGGGGCCCGCCTCTGCCGGCTCAGCGCCTGGCGCCTGGCGCCTGGCGCCGTCGTGCGCGGGGAGGCGGTCTGCTACCTCAGAGCGTGTGTGGACGCCTGAGGCAAGGTCCCTCGGCCTCCCTGTGAGAAAGAAGTCAGGGTGGGATGCCCACAGCGTCCCCGCACACATGGCCCCACGGAGAAGGACGCCTTCTCCAGCCTGAGCCTGTGCAACGCGAGCGAGCGAGAACCAGAGCCTTACCTCCAAGAATCAAGCTTGAAGCCCAGCTGCCTTTTCGCGTGCAGGCCTCTCTCGCAAAGAGAGAAAGAGAGTGGCGCCCGTGGGCTGGTGCGGGAGCCGCGCGAAGATGCCCGGCCGTCGGGTCGGAGGACATCCGAGAAGCTGCCCCTTCCCTCGGCCTCACAGAAGCCCGCCCGAAGGCACCGAGACCGGCTCCTGCTGCTACCGTGACCGCGGGACCCACAGCGGCACACACGCCCCGGGACCGATGGCTCGGCAGTGCTTCGGCCAGCAGCCCCGCTTCTCTCGGGCCGGACCGTCGTCGCTGTGGGTCGGCGCCCCGGGAGCAAGCGTGAGGAAAGCACCGTGCTGCCTCCCCGTCCGGCGCAGAGCACAGGACGGCGACGCCCTCCTTGGGGCGTACATCCCTGGAGGCGCCCTGAGCCTGGAGGCCTTCCCGAACCCGAACCCCGGTGGGGGCGGGGAGGGCAGCTGGGAGGGGAGGGAGCGCTGAACAAGTGCCTCGGCAGAACTGCGGCACGGGGCACTTGCCCCGGACACCGCACTCCGTGCCGGGGAGAGAGAAGCAAGCGGTCGGGACGCCCAGAAGCACAGAGCAAGGCACCTGCTCCTCTGCTCCACGAGCGAGCCGCACGGACGAGGCCCGGTCAGCTCGTTCCCCCTCATGCCAGAAGGCCTCCTGTCAGACGCTGGCGAACGTACACACCCCTCGCCCCGCCCCGCCGGCCCGGGGGCTCTGGCCTCCACCCAGGGGACAGGTGGGTGCCGCCAGCCCCTCCGGTGCGACGGCGTGTTTCGGGGAGACAGAGTCCTTGCACCCAGGGGCTCGCAAGCCGATCGAGCCAGCGGGCCCTGAACTCAAAGCAGCACCGTTCTCTGGGCAAAGCGTTCTCCGAGCAGCAGCGTCCGCGAACAGAGACGCGTGGACGAGAGCGGAGGCGGCCCGCTTCCTGACCGGGCAGCGCCCGGGCTGAGGGTCCGGCCGCTGCCTGCTCAGCACCCGGCGTCGTACATGGGGAGGCAGGGGGCTAACTCCGAGTGCGTGCGAACCGAACGCCCCAGTTCAGTCAAGTCCCTCGGCCTCTCTGTGAGGAGGAAGTCGGCGGGGGAGGCCCGCCCCGTCCCCGCAAACGTCGCTCCACGCAAGGGCATGCCTTCTCAAAGCTGAGCCCGGGGAACGTTCGCGAGGGAGACCCAGAGCCTTACCTCCAGGGAACAAACCAGAAGCCGAGCTGCCTTTCGCGGGCAGGCCGCTCTCTCGCGACGAGAGGCGGGCTCGCGCCGGCCGGTTCGTGCGGCCGCCCGAGGGAGGTGCCCGGCCTTCGGGTCGGAGGACGTCCTAGAAGGCGCCCCTTCCCTGGGCCTCACAGAAGCCCCGCACGAGGGCGTCGAAACCGGCTCCTGCTGCGACTGGGACCGCAGGACCCACGGAGGCGCCCACTCCAGTCTCAGAGCGCGGGCGTCCTGCTGACAGCAGCCCCTCTTCTGCCAGCCTGACACTGGCCCCCGGTCGGCTCCCCTGGAGGGAGCGCTAGCGAAGCACCGCGCGCGGCCTGCCCGTCACGCAGAGAGGGCAGGACGGCGGCACCCGCCTTGGGGCAGCCAGGCTTGGAAGCGCCTGCCCCAGACGGGGCTGCGGGGCGGGGCGGGGCGGGGCGGGGCGGCCGGGGCAGAGGGTGGAAGGCCGCAGCAAGGGCCACCGGAGCACGTCGGGGGCAGCGCGGTTGCCCCGCACGCCACGCTCGGTGCCGTGATGAGGGAAGCCGTCCTGACACCGAGAAGCACAGCGCAAGGCGCGAACGCCTCAGCTCCGTGAGGGAGCAGCCCGGAGGAGGCCCACTCGGCGGCAGCCTCCCCCAGGGCCAGAAAGCCTTCTGTCGGACGCTGGCGGAGGCTCACACAACCCCCGAGAGCTTTGCCCCCCCTCCCCCACCCCAGGGACCCGTGGGGGCCGCCAGCCCGTCCGGCGCGACGGCGCGGTTCGGGGAGCCAGAGTCGTTCCGCACAGGGGCGCGGAAGCCGAAGGAGCCCAAGGTGCCCTGAGTTCAGAGCGACACGGTGCTCCGGGTAAAGCCTTCTCCCCCCTGACCAGCCTGGGCGAAGCGGGAGGCGTGGATGAGGGAGGAAGCGGCCCGGCGGCGTCCTGAGCGGCGAGCGCCGGGGCTGAGGGGGCCCGCCTCTGCCGGCTCAGCGCCTGGCGCCTGGCGCCTGGCGCCGTCGTGCGCGGGGAGGCGGTCTGCTACCTCAGAGCGTGTGTGGACGCCTGAGGCAAGGTCCCTCGGCCTCCCTGTGAGAAAGAAGTCAGGGTGGGATGCCCACAGCGTCCCCGCACACATGGCCCCACGGAGAAGGACGCCTTCTCCAGCCTGAGCCTGTGCAACGCGAGCGAGCGAGAACCAGAGCCTTACCTCCAAGAATCAAGCTTGAAGCCCAGCTGCCTTTTCGCGTGCAGGCCTCTCTCGCAAAGAGAGAAAGAGAGTGGCGCCCGTGGGCTGGTGCGGGAGCCGCGCGAAGATGCCCGGCCGTCGGGTCGGAGGACATCCGAGAAGCTGCCCCTTCCCTCGGCCTCACAGAAGCCCGCCCGAAGGCACCGAGACCGGCTCCTGCTGCTACCGTGACCGCGGGACCCACAGCGGCACACACGCCCCGGGACCGATGGCTCGGCAGTGCTTCGGCCAGCAGCCCCGCTTCTCTCGGGCCGGACCGTCGTCGCTGTGGGTCGGCGCCCCGGGAGCAAGCGTGAGGAAAGCACCGTGCTGCCTCCCCGTCCGGCGCAGAGCACAGGACGGCGACGCCCTCCTTGGGGCGTACATCCCTGGAGGCGCCCTGAGCCTGGAGGCCTTCCCGAACCCGAACCCCGGTGGGGGCGGGGAGGGCAGCTGGGAGGGGAGGGAGCGCTGAACAAGTGCCTCGGCAGAACTGCGGCACGGGCCACTTGCCCCGGACACCGCACTCCGTGCCGGGGAGAGAGAAGCAAGCGGTCGGGACGCCCAGAAGCACAGAGCAAGGCACCTGCTCCTCTGCTCCACGAGCGAGCCGCACGGACGAGGCCCGGTCAGCTCGTTCCCCCTCATGCCAGAAGGCCTCCTGTCAGACGCTGGCGAACGTACACACCCCTCGCCCCGCCCCGCCGGCCCGGGGGCTCTGGCCTCCACCCAGGGGACAGGTGGGTGCCGCCAGCCCCTCCGGTGCGACGGCGTGTTTCGGGGAGACAGAGTCCTTGCACCCAGGGGCTCGCAAGCCGATCGAGCCAGCGGGCCCTGAACTCAAAGCAGCACCGTTCTCTGGGCAAAGCGTTCTCCGAGCAGCAGCGTCCGCGAACAGAGACGCGTGGACGAGAGCGGAGGCGGCCCGCTTCCTGACCGGGCAGCGCCCGGGCTGAGGGTCCGGCCGCTGCCTGCTCAGCACCCGGCGTCGTACATGGGGAGGCAGGGGGCTAACTCCGAGTGCGTGCGAACCGAACGCCCCAGTTCAGTCAAGTCCCTCGGCCTCTCTGTGAGGAGGAAGTCGGCGGGGGAGGCCCGCCCCGTCCCCGCAAACGTCGCTCCACGCAAGGGCATGCCTTCTCAAAGCTGAGCCCGGGGAACGTTCGCGAGGGAGACCCAGAGCCTTACCTCCAGGGAACAAACCAGAAGCCGAGCTGCCTTTCGCGGGCAGGCCGCTCTCTCGCGACGAGAGGCGGGCTCGCGCCGGCCGGTTCGTGCGGCCGCCCGAGGGAGGTGCCCGGCCTTCGGGTCGGAGGACGTCCTAGAAGGCGCCCCTTCCCTGGGCCTCACAGAAGCCCCGCACGAGGGCGTCGAAACCGGCTCCTGCTGCGACTGGGACCGCAGGACCCACGGAGGCGCCCACTCCAGTCTCAGAGCGCGGGCGTCCTGCTGACAGCAGCCCCTCTTCTGCCAGCCTGACACTGGCCCCCGGTCGGCTCCCCTGGAGGGAGCGCTAGCGAAGCACCGCGCGCGGCCTGCCCGTCACGCAGAGAGGGCAGGACGGCGGCACCCGCCTTGGGGCAGCCAGGCTTGGAAGCGCCTGCCCCAGACGGGGCTGCGGGGCGGGGCGGGGCGGGGCGGGGCGGCCGGGGCAGAGGGTGGAAGGCCGCAGCAAGGGCCACCGGAGCACGTCGGGGGCAGCGCGGTTGCCCCGCACGCCACGCTCGGTGCCGTGATGAGGGAAGCCGTCCTGACACCGAGAAGCACAGCGCAAGGCGCGAACGCCTCAGCTCCGTGAGGGAGCAGCCCGGAGGAGGCCCACTCGGCGGCAGCCTCCCCCAGGGCCAGAAAGCCTTCTGTCGGACGCTGGCGGAGGCTCACACAACCCCCGAGAGCTTTGCCCCCCCTCCCCCACCCCAGGGACCCGTGGGGGCCGCCAGCCCGTCCGGCGCGACGGCGCGGTTCGGGGAGCCAGAGTCGTTCCGCACAGGGGCGCGGAAGCCGAAGGAGCCCAAGGTGCCCTGAGTTCAGAGCGACACGGTGCTCCGGGTAAAGCCTTCTCCCCCCTGACCAGCCTGGGCGAAGCGGGAGGCGTGGATGAGGGAGGAAGCGGCCCGGCGGCGTCCTGAGCGGCGAGCGCCGGGGCTGAGGGGGCCCGCCTCTGCCGGCTCAGCGCCTGGCGCCTGGCGCCTGGCGCCGTCGTGCGCGGGGAGGCGGTCTGCTACCTCAGAGCGTGTGTGGACGCCTGAGGCAAGGTCCCTCGGCCTCCCTGTGAGAAAGAAGTCAGGGTGGGATGCCCACAGCGTCCCCGCACACATGGCCCCACGGAGAAGGACGCCTTCTCCAGCCTGAGCCTGTGCAACGCGAGCGAGCGAGAACCAGAGCCTTACCTCCAAGAATCAAGCTTGAAGCCCAGCTGCCTTTTCGCGTGCAGGCCTCTCTCGCAAAGAGAGAAAGAGAGTGGCGCCCGTGGGCTGGTGCGGGAGCCGCGCGAAGATGCCCGGCCGTCGGGTCGGAGGACATCCGAGAAGCTGCCCCTTCCCTCGGCCTCACAGAAGCCCGCCCGAAGGCACCGAGACCGGCTCCTGCTGCTACCGTGACCGCGGGACCCACAGCGGCACACACGCCCCGGGACCGATGGCTCGGCAGTGCTTCGGCCAGCAGCCCCGCTTCTCTCGGGCCGGACCGTCGTCGCTGTGGGTCGGCGCCCCGGGAGCAAGCGTGAGGAAAGCACCGTGCTGCCTCCCCGTCCGGCGCAGAGCACAGGACGGCGACGCCCTCCTTGGGGCGTACATCCCTGGAGGCGCCCTGAGCCTGGAGGCCTTCCCGAACCCGAACCCCGGTGGGGGCGGGGAGGGCAGCTGGGAGGGGAGGGAGCGCTGAACAAGTGCCTCGGCAGAACTGCGGCACGGGGCACTTGCCCCGGACACCGCACTCCGTGCCGGGGAGAGAGAAGCAAGCGGTCGGGACGCCCAGAAGCACAGAGCAAGGCACCTGCTCCTCTGCTCCACGAGCGAGCCGCACGGACGAGGCCCGGTCAGCTCGTTCCCCCTCATGCCAGAAGGCCTCCTGTCAGACGCTGGCGAACGTACACACCCCTCGCCCCGCCCCGCCGGCCCGGGGGCTCTGGCCTCCACCCAGGGGACAGGTGGGTGCCGCCAGCCCCTCCGGTGCGACGGCGTGTTTCGGGGAGACAGAGTCCTTGCACCCAGGGGCTCGCAAGCCGATCGAGCCAGCGGGCCCTGAACTCAAAGCAGCACCGTTCTCTGGGCAAAGCGTTCTCCGAGCAGCAGCGTCCGCGAACAGAGACGCGTGGACGAGAGCGGAGGCGGCCCGCTTCCTGACCGGGCAGCGCCCGGGCTGAGGGTCCGGCCGCTGCCTGCTCAGCACCCGGCGTCGTACATGGGGAGGCAGGGGGCTAACTCCGAGTGCGTGCGAACCGAACGCCCCAGTTCAGTCAAGTCCCTCGGCCTCTCTGTGAGGAGGAAGTCGGCGGGGGAGGCCCGCCCCGTCCCCGCAAACGTCGCTCCACGCAAGGGCATGCCTTCTCAAAGCTGAGCCCGGGGAACGTTCGCGAGGGAGACCCAGAGCCTTACCTCCAGGGAACAAACCAGAAGCCGAGCTGCCTTTCGCGGGCAGGCCGCTCTCTCGCGACGAGAGGCGGGCTCGCGCCGGCCGGTTCGTGCGGCCGCCCGAGGGAGGTGCCCGGCCTTCGGGTCGGAGGACGTCCTAGAAGGCGCCCCTTCCCTGGGCCTCACAGAAGCCCCGCACGAGGGCGTCGAAACCGGCTCCTGCTGCGACTGGGACCGCAGGACCCACGGAGGCGCCCACTCCAGTCTCAGAGCGCGGGCGTCCTGCTGACAGCAGCCCCTCTTCTGCCAGCCTGACACTGGCCCCCGGTCGGCTCCCCTGGAGGGAGCGCTAGCGAAGCACCGCGCGCGGCCTGCCCGTCACGCAGAGAGGGCAGGACGGCGGCACCCGCCTTGGGGCAGCCAGGCTTGGAAGCGCCTGCCCCAGACGGGGCTGCGGGGCGGGGCGGGGCGGGGCGGGGCGGCCGGGGCAGAGGGTGGAAGGCCGCAGCAAGGGCCACCGGAGCACGTCGGGGGCAGCGCGGTTGCCCCGCACGCCACGCTCGGTGCCGTGATGAGGGAAGCCGTCCTGACACCGAGAAGCACAGCGCAAGGCGCGAACGCCTCAGCTCCGTGAGGGAGCAGCCCGGAGGAGGCCCACTCGGCGGCAGCCTCCCCCAGGGCCAGAAAGCCTTCTGTCGGACGCTGGCGGAGGCTCACACAACCCCCGAGAGCTTTGCCCCCCCTCCCCCACCCCAGGGACCCGTGGGGGCCGCCAGCCCGTCCGGCGCGACGGCGCGGTTCGGGGAGCCAGAGTCGTTCCGCACAGGGGCGCGGAAGCCGAAGGAGCCCAAGGTGCCCTGAGTTCAGAGCGACACGGTGCTCCGGGTAAAGCCTTCTCCCCCCTGACCAGCCTGGGCGAAGCGGGAGGCGTGGATGAGGGAGGAAGCGGCCCGGCGGCGTCCTGAGCGGCGAGCGCCGGGGCTGAGGGGGCCCGCCTCTGCCGGCTCAGCGCCTGGCGCCTGGCGCCTGGCGCCGTCGTGCGCGGGGAGGCGGTCTGCTACCTCAGAGCGTGTGTGGACGCCTGAGGCAAGGTCCCTCGGCCTCCCTGTGAGAAAGAAGTCAGGGTGGGATGCCCACAGCGTCCCCGCACACATGGCCCCACGGAGAAGGACGCCTTCTCCAGCCTGAGCCTGTGCAACGCGAGCGAGCGAGAACCAGAGCCTTACCTCCAAGAATCAAGCTTGAAGCCCAGCTGCCTTTTCGCGTGCAGGCCTCTCTCGCAAAGAGAGAAAGAGAGTGGCGCCCGTGGGCTGGTGCGGGAGCCGCGCGAAGATGCCCGGCCGTCGGGTCGGAGGACATCCGAGAAGCTGCCCCTTCCCTCGGCCTCACAGAAGCCCGCCCGAAGGCACCGAGACCGGCTCCTGCTGCTACCGTGACCGCGGGACCCACAGCGGCACACACGCCCCGGGACCGATGGCTCGGCAGTGCTTCGGCCAGCAGCCCCGCTTCTCTCGGGCCGGACCGTCGTCGCTGTGGGTCGGCGCCCCGGGAGCAAGCGTGAGGAAAGCACCGTGCTGCCTCCCCGTCCGGCGCAGAGCACAGGACGGCGACGCCCTCCTTGGGGCGTACATCCCTGGAGGCGCCCTGAGCCTGGAGGCCTTCCCGAACCCGAACCCCGGTGGGGGCGGGGAGGGCAGCTGGGAGGGGAGGGAGCGCTGAACAAGTGCCTCGGCAGAACTGCGGCACGGGCCACTTGCCCCGGACACCGCACTCCGTGCCGGGGAGAGAGAAGCAAGCGGTCGGGACGCCCAGAAGCACAGAGCAAGGCACCTGCTCCTCTGCTCCACGAGCGAGCCGCACGGACGAGGCCCGGTCAGCTCGTTCCCCCTCATGCCAGAAGGCCTCCTGTCAGACGCTGGCGAACGTACACACCCCTCGCCCCGCCCCGCCGGCCCGGGGGCTCTGGCCTCCACCCAGGGGACAGGCGGGTGCCGCCAGCCCCTCCGGTGCGACGGCGTGTTTCGGGGAGACAGAGTCCTTGCACCCAGGGGCTCGCAAGCCGATCGAGCCAGCGGGCCCTGAACTCAAAGCAGCACCGTTCTCTGGGCAAAGCGTTCTCCGAGCAGCAGCGTCCGCGAACAGAGACGCGTGGACGAGAGCGGAGGCGGCCCGCTTCCTGACCGGGCAGCGCCCGGGCTGAGGGTCCGGCCGCTGCCTGCTCAGCACCCGGCGTCGTACATGGGGAGGCAGGGGGCTAACTCCGAGTGCGTGCGAACCGAACGCCCCAGTTCAGTCAAGTCCCTCGGCCTCTCTGTGAGGAGGAAGTCGGCGGGGGAGGCCCGCCCCGTCCCCGCAAACGTCGCTCCACGCAAGGGCATGCCTTCTCAAAGCTGAGCCCGGGGAACGTTCGCGAGGGAGACCCAGAGCCTTACCTCCAGGGAACAAACCAGAAGCCGAGCTGCCTTTCGCGGGCAGGCCGCTCTCTCGCGACGAGAGGCGGGCTCGCGCCGGCCGGTTCGTGCGGCCGCCCGAGGGAGGTGCCCGGCCTTCGGGTCGGAGGACGTCCTAGAAGGCGCCCCTTCCCTGGGCCTCACAGAAGCCCCGCACGAGGGCGTCGAAACCGGCTCCTGCTGCGACTGGGACCGCAGGACCCACGGAGGCGCCCACTCCAGTCTCAGAGCGCGGGCGTCCTGCTGACAGCAGCCCCTCTTCTGCCAGCCTGACACTGGCCCCCGGTCGGCTCCCCTGGAGGGAGCGCTAGCGAAGCACCGCGCGCGGCCTGCCCGTCACGCAGAGAGGGCAGGACGGCGGCACCCGCCTTGGGGCAGCCAGGCTTGGAAGCGCCTGCCCCAGACGGGGCTGCGGGGCGGGGCGGGGCGGGGCGGGGCGGCCGGGGCAGAGGGTGGAAGGCCGCAGCAAGGGCCACCGGAGCACGTCGGGGGCAGCGCGGTTGCCCCGCACGCCACGCTCGGTGCCGTGATGAGGGAAGCCGTCCTGACACCGAGAAGCACAGCGCAAGGCGCGAACGCCTCAGCTCCGTGAGGGAGCAGCCCGGAGGAGGCCCACTCGGCGGCAGCCTCCCCCAGGGCCAGAAAGCCTTCTGTCGGACGCTGGCGGAGGCTCACACAACCCCCGAGAGCTTTGCCCCCCCTCCCCCACCCCAGGGACCCGTGGGGGCCGCCAGCCCGTCCGGCGCGACGGCGCGGTTCGGGGAGCCAGAGTCGTTCCGCACAGGGGCGCGGAAGCCGAAGGAGCCCAAGGTGCCCTGAGTTCAGAGCGACACGGTGCTCCGGGTAAAGCCTTCTCCCCCCTGACCAGCCTGGGCGAAGCGGGAGGCGTGGATGAGGGAGGAAGCGGCCCGGCGGCGTCCTGAGCGGCGAGCGCCGGGGCTGAGGGGGCCCGCCTCTGCCGGCTCAGCGCCTGGCGCCTGGCGCCTGGCGCCGTCGTGCGCGGGGAGGCGGTCTGCTACCTCAGAGCGTGTGTGGACGCCTGAGGCAAGGTCCCTCGGCCTCCCTGTGAGAAAGAAGTCAGGGTGGGATGCCCACAGCGTCCCCGCACACATGGCCCCACGGAGAAGGACGCCTTCTCCAGCCTGAGCCTGTGCAACGCGAGCGAGCGAGAACCAGAGCCTTACCTCCAAGAATCAAGCTTGAAGCCCAGCTGCCTTTTCGCGTGCAGGCCTCTCTCGCAAAGAGAGAAAGAGAGTGGCGCCCGTGGGCTGGTGCGGGAGCCGCGCGAAGATGCCCGGCCGTCGGGTCGGAGGACATCCGAGAAGCTGCCCCTTCCCTCGGCCTCACAGAAGCCCGCCCGAAGGCACCGAGACCGGCTCCTGCTGCTACCGTGACCGCGGGACCCACAGCGGCACACACGCCCCGGGACCGATGGCTCGGCAGTGCTTCGGCCAGCAGCCCCGCTTCTCTCGGGCCGGACCGTCGTCGCTGTGGGTCGGCGCCCCGGGAGCAAGCGTGAGGAAAGCACCGTGCTGCCTCCCCGTCCGGCGCAGAGCACAGGACGGCGACGCCCTCCTTGGGGCGTACATCCCTGGAGGCGCCCTGAGCCTGGAGGCCTTCCCGAACCCGAACCCCGGTGGGGGCGGGGAGGGCAGCTGGGAGGGGAGGGAGCGCTGAACAAGTGCCTCGGCAGAACTGCGGCACGGGCCACTTGCCCCGGACACCGCACTCCGTGCCGGGGAGAGAGAAGCAAGCGGTCGGGACGCCCAGAAGCACAGAGCAAGGCACCTGCTCCTCTGCTCCACGAGCGAGCCGCACGGACGAGGCCCGGTCAGCTCGTTCCCCCTCATGCCAGAAGGCCTCCTGTCAGACGCTGGCGAACGTACACACCCCTCGCCCCGCCCCGCCGGCCCGGGGGCTCTGGCCTCCACCCAGGGGACAGGTGGGTGCCGCCAGCCCCTCCGGTGCGACGGCGTGTTTCGGGGAGACAGAGTCCTTGCACCCAGGGGCTCGCAAGCCGATCGAGCCAGCGGGCCCTGAACTCAAAGCAGCACCGTTCTCTGGGCAAAGCGTTCTCCGAGCAGCAGCGTCCGCGAACAGAGACGCGTGGACGAGAGCGGAGGCGGCCCGCTTCCTGACCGGGCAGCGCCCGGGCTGAGGGTCCGGCCGCTGCCTGCTCAGCACCCGGCGTCGTACATGGGGAGGCAGGGGGCTAACTCCGAGTGCGTGCGAACCGAACGCCCCAGTTCAGTCAAGTCCCTCGGCCTCTCTGTGAGGAGGAAGTCGGCGGGGGAGGCCCGCCCCGTCCCCGCAAACGTCGCTCCACGCAAGGGCATGCCTTCTCAAAGCTGAGCCCGGGGAACGTTCGCGAGGGAGACCCAGAGCCTTACCTCCAGGGAACAAACCAGAAGCCGAGCTTCCTTTCGCGGGCAGGCCGCTCTCTCGCGACGAGAGGCGGGCTCGCGCCGGCCGGTTCGTGCGGCCGCCCGAGGGAGGTGCCCGGCCTTCGGGTCGGAGGACGTCCTAGAAGGCGCCCCTTCCCTGGGCCTCACAGAAGCCCCGCACGAGGGCGTCGAAACCGGCTCCTGCTGCGACTGGGACCGCAGGACCCACGGAGGCGCCCACTCCAGTCTCAGAGCGCGGGCGTCCTGCTGACAGCAGCCCCTCTTCTGCCAGCCTGACACTGGCCCCCGGTCGGCTCCCCTGGAGGGAGCGCTAGCGAAGCACCGCGCGCGGCCTCCCCGTCACGCAGAGAGGGCAGGACGGCGGCACCCGCCTTGGGGCAGCCAGGCTTGGAAGCGCCTGCCCCAGACGGGGCTGCGGGGCGGGGCGGGGCGGGGCGGGGCGGCCGGGGCAGAGGGTGGAAGGCCGCAGCAAGGGCCACCGGAGCACGTCGGGGGCAGCGCGGTTGCCCCGCACGCCACGCTCGGTGCCGTGATGAGGGAAGCCGTCCTGACACCGAGAAGCACAGCGCAAGGCGCGAACGCCTCAGCTCCGTGAGGGAGCAGCCCGGAGGAGGCCCACTCGGCGGCAGCCTCCCCCAGGGCCAGAAAGCCTTCTGTCGGACGCTGGCGGAGGCTCACACAACCCCCGAGAGCTTTGCCCCCCCTCCCCCACCCCAGGGACCCGTGGGGGCCGCCAGCCCGTCCGGCGCGACGGCGCGGTTCGGGGAGCCAGAGTCGTTCCGCACAGGGGCGCGGAAGCCGAAGGAGCCCAAGGTGCCCTGAGTTCAGAGCGACACGGTGCTCCGGGTAAAGCCTTCTCCCCCCTGACCAGCCTGGGCGAAGCGGGAGGCGTGGATGAGGGAGGAAGCGGCCCGGCGGCGTCCTGAGCGGCGAGCGCCGGGGCTGAGGGGGCCCGCCTCTGCCGGCTCAGCGCCTGGCGCCTGGCGCCTGGCGCCGTCGTGCGCGGGGAGGCGGTCTGCTACCTCAGAGCGTGTGTGGACGCCTGAGGCAAGGTCCCTCGGCCTCCCTGTGAGAAAGAAGTCAGGGTGGGATGCCCACAGCGTCCCCGCACACATGGCCCCACGGAGAAGGACGCCTTCTCCAGCCTGAGCCTGTGCAACGCGAGCGAGCGAGAACCAGAGCCTTACCTCCAAGAATCAAGCTTGAAGCCCAGCTGCCTTTTCGCGTGCAGGCCTCTCTCGCAAAGAGAGAAAGAGAGTGGCGCCCGTGGGCTGGTGCGGGAGCCGCGCGAAGATGCCCGGCCGTCGGGTCGGAGGACATCCGAGAAGCTGCCCCTTCCCTCGGCCTCACAGAAGCCCGCCCGAAGGCACCGAGACCGGCTCCTGCTGCTACCGTGACCGCGGGACCCACAGCGGCACACACGCCCCGGGACCGATGGCTCGGCAGTGCTTCGGCCAGCAGCCCCGCTTCTCTCGGGCCGGACCGTCGTCGCTGTGGGTCGGCGCCCCGGGAGCAAGCGTGAGGAAAGCACCGTGCTGCCTCCCCGTCCGGCGCAGAGCACAGGACGGCGACGCCCTCCTTGGGGCGTACATCCCTGGAGGCGCCCTGAGCCTGGAGGCCTTCCCGAACCCGAACCCCGGTGGGGGCGGGGAGGGCAGCTGGGAGGGGAGGGAGCGCTGAACAAGTGCCTCGGCAGAACTGCGGCACGGGCCACTTGCCCCGGACACCGCACTCCGTGCCGGGGAGAGAGAAGCAAGCGGTCGGGACGCCCAGAAGCACAGAGCAAGGCACCTGCTCCTCTGCTCCACGAGCGAGCCGCACGGACGAGGCCCGGTCAGCTCGTTCCCCCTCATGCCAGAAGGCCTCCTGTCAGACGCTGGCGAACGTACACACCCCTCGCCCCGCCCCGCCGGCCCGGGGGCTCTGGCCTCCACCCAGGGGACAGGTGGGTGCCGCCAGCCCCTCCGGTGCGACGGCGTGTTTCGGGGAGACAGAGTCCTTGCACCCAGGGGCTCGCAAGCCGATCGAGCCAGCGGGCCCTGAACTCAAAGCAGCACCGTTCTCTGGGCAAAGCGTTCTCCGAGCAGCAGCGTCCGCGAACAGAGACGCGTGGACGAGAGCGGAGGCGGCCCGCTTCCTGACCGGGCAGCGCCCGGGCTGAGGGTCCGGCCGCTGCCTGCTCAGCACCCGGCGTCGTACATGGGGAGGCAGGGGGCTAACTCCGAGTGCGTGCGAACCGAACGCCCCAGTTCAGTCAAGTCCCTCGGCCTCTCTGTGAGGAGGAAGTCGGCGGGGGAGGCCCGCCCCGTCCCCGCAAACGTCGCTCCACGCAAGGGCATGCCTTCTCAAAGCTGAGCCCGGGGAACGTTCGCGAGGGAGACCCAGAGCCTTACCTCCAGGGAACAAACCAGAAGCCGAGCTGCCTTTCGCGGGCAGGCCGCTCTCTCGCGACGAGAGGCGGGCTCGCGCCGGCCGGTTCGTGCGGCCGCCCGAGGGAGGTGCCCGGCCTTCGGGTCGGAGGACGTCCTAGAAGGCGCCCCTTCCCTGGGCCTCACAGAAGCCCCGCACGAGGGCGTCGAAACCGGCTCCTGCTGCGACTGGGACCGCAGGACCCACGGAGGCGCCCACTCCAGTCTCAGAGCGCGGGCGTCCTGCTGACAGCAGCCCCTCTTCTGCCAGCCTGACACTGGCCCCCGGTCGGCTCCCCTGGAGGGAGCGCTAGCGAAGCACCGCGCGCGGCCTGCCCGTCACGCAGAGAGGGCAGGACGGCGGCACCCGCCTTGGGGCAGCCAGGCTTGGAAGCGCCTGCCCCAGACGGGGCTGCGGGGCGGGGCGGGGCGGGGCGGGGCGGCCGGGGCAGAGGGTGGAAGGCCGCAGCAAGGGCCACCGGAGCACGTCGGGGGCAGCGCGGTTGCCCCGCACGCCACGCTCGGTGCCGTGATGAGGGAAGCCGTCCTGACACCGAGAAGCACAGCGCAAGGCGCGAACGCCTCAGCTCCGTGAGGGAGCAGCCCGGAGGAGGCCCACTCGGCGGCAGCCTCCCCCAGGGCCAGAAAGCCTTCTGTCGGACGCTGGCGGAGGCTCACACAACCCCCGAGAGCTTTGCCCCCCCTCCCCCACCCCAGGGACCCGTGGGGGCCGCCAGCCCGTCCGGCGCGACGGCGCGGTTCGGGGAGCCAGAGTCGTTCCGCACAGGGGCGCGGAAGCCGAAGGAGCCCAAGGTGCCCTGAGTTCAGAGCGACACGGTGCTCCGGGTAAAGCCTTCTCCCCCCTGACCAGCCTGGGCGAAGCGGGAGGCGTGGATGAGGGAGGAAGCGGCCCGGCGGCGTCCTGAGCGGCGAGCGCCGGGGCTGAGGGGGCCCGCCTCTGCCGGCTCAGCGCCTGGCGCCTGGCGCCTGGCGCCGTCGTGCGCGGGGAGGCGGTCTGCTACCTCAGAGCGTGTGTGGACGCCTGAGGCAAGGTCCCTCGGCCTCCCTGTGAGAAAGAAGTCAGGGTGGGATGCCCACAGCGTCCCCGCACACATGGCCCCACGGAGAAGGACGCCTTCTCCAGCCTGAGCCTGTGCAACGCGAGCGAGCGAGAACCAGAGCCTTACCTCCAAGAATCAAGCTTGAAGCCCAGCTGCCTTTTCGCGTGCAGGCCTCTCTCGCAAAGAGAGAAAGAGAGTGGCGCCCGTGGGCTGGTGCGGGAGCCGCGCGAAGATGCCCGGCCGTCGGGTCGGAGGACATCCGAGAAGCTGCCCCTTCCCTCGGCCTCACAGAAGCCCGCCCGAAGGCACCGAGACCGGCTCCTGCTGCTACCGTGACCGCGGGACCCACAGCGGCACACACGCCCCGGGACCGATGGCTCGGCAGTGCTTCGGCCAGCAGCCCCGCTTCTCTCGGGCCGGACCGTCGTCGCTGTGGGTCGGCGCCCCGGGAGCAAGCGTGAGGAAAGCACCGTGCTGCCTCCCCGTCCGGCGCAGAGCACAGGACGGCGACGCCCTCCTTGGGGCGTACATCCCTGGAGGCGCCCTGAGCCTGGAGGCCTTCCCGAACCCGAACCCCGGTGGGGGCGGGGAGGGCAGCTGGGAGGGGAGGGAGCGCTGAACAAGTGCCTCGGCAGAACTGCGGCACGGGGCACTTGCCCCGGACACCGCACTCCGTGCCGGGGAGAGAGAAGCAAGCGGTCGGGACGCCCAGAAGCACAGAGCAAGGCACCTGCTCCTCTGCTCCACGAGCGAGCCGCACGGACGAGGCCCGGTCAGCTCGTTCCCCCTCATGCCAGAAGGCCTCCTGTCAGACGCTGGCGAACGTACACACCCCTCGCCCCGCCCCGCCGGCCCGGGGGCTCTGGCCTCCACCCAGGGGACAGGTGGGTGCCGCCAGCCCCTCCGGTGCGACGGCGTGTTTCGGGGAGACAGAGTCCTTGCACCCAGGGGCTCGCAAGCCGATCGAGCCAGCGGGCCCTGAACTCAAAGCAGCACCGTTCTCTGGGCAAAGCGTTCTCCGAGCAGCAGCGTCCGCGAACAGAGACGCGTGGACGAGAGCGGAGGCGGCCCGCTTCCTGACCGGGCAGCGCCCGGGCTGAGGGTCCGGCCGCTGCCTGCTCAGCACCCGGCGTCGTACATGGGGAGGCAGGGGGCTAACTCCGAGTGCGTGCGAACCGAACGCCCCAGTTCAGTCAAGTCCCTCGGCCTCTCTGTGAGGAGGAAGTCGGCGGGGGAGGCCCGCCCCGTCCCCGCAAACGTCGCTCCACGCAAGGGCATGCCTTCTCAAAGCTGAGCCCGGGGAACGTTCGCGAGGGAGACCCAGAGCCTTACCTCCAGGGAACAAACCAGAAGCCGAGCTGCCTTTCGCGGGCAGGCCGCTCTCTCGCGACGAGAGGCGGGCTCGCGCCGGCCGGTTCGTGCGGCCGCCCGAGGGAGGTGCCCGGCCTTCGGGTCGGAGGACGTCCTAGAAGGCGCCCCTTCCCTGGGCCTCACAGAAGCCCCGCACGAGGGCGTCGAAACCGGCTCCTGCTGCGACTGGGACCGCAGGACCCACGGAGGCGCCCACTCCAGTCTCAGAGCGCGGGCGTCCTGCTGACAGCAGCCCCTCTTCTGCCAGCCTGACACTGGCCCCCGGTCGGCTCCCCTGGAGGGAGCGCTAGCGAAGCACCGCGCGCGGCCTGCCCGTCACGCAGAGAGGGCAGGACGGCGGCACCCGCCTTGGGGCAGCCAGGCTTGGAAGCGCCTGCCCCAGACGGGGCTGCGGGGCGGGGCGGGGCGGGGCGGGGCGGCCGGGGCAGAGGGTGGAAGGCCGCAGCAAGGGCCACCGGAGCACGTCGGGGGCAGCGCGGTTGCCCCGCACGCCACGCTCGGTGCCGTGATGAGGGAAGCCGTCCTGACACCGAGAAGCACAGCGCAAGGCGCGAACGCCTCAGCTCCGTGAGGGAGCAGCCCGGAGGAGGCCCACTCGGCGGCAGCCTCCCCCAGGGCCAGAAAGCCTTCTGTCGGACGCTGGCGGAGGCTCACACAACCCCCGAGAGCTTTGCCCCCCCTCCCCCACCCCAGGGACCCGTGGGGGCCGCCAGCCCGTCCGGCGCGACGGCGCGGTTCGGGGAGCCAGAGTCGTTCCGCACAGGGGCGCGGAAGCCGAAGGAGCCCAAGGTGCCCTGAGTTCAGAGCGACACGGTGCTCCGGGTAAAGCCTTCTCCCCCCTGACCAGCCTGGGCGAAGCGGGAGGCGTGGATGAGGGAGGAAGCGGCCCGGCGGCGTCCTGAGCGGCGAGCGCCGGGGCTGAGGGGGCCCGCCTCTGCCGGCTCAGCGCCTGGCGCCTGGCGCCTGGCGCCCTCGTGCGCGGGGAGGCGGTCTGCTACCTCAGAGCGTGTGTGGACGCCTGAGGCAAGGTCCCTCGGCCTCCCTGTGAGAAAGAAGTCAGGGTGGGATGCCCACAGCGTCCCCGCACACATGGCCCCACGGAGAAGGACGCCTTCTCCAGCCTGAGCCTGTGCAACGCGAGCGAGCGAGAACCAGAGCCTTACCTCCAAGAATCAAGCTTGAAGCCCAGCTGCCTTTTCGCGTGCAGGCCTCTCTCGCAAAGAGAGAAAGAGAGTGGCGCCCGTGGGCTGGTGCGGGAGCCGCGCGAAGATGCCCGGCCGTCGGGTCGGAGGACATCCGAGAAGCTGCCCCTTCCCTCGGCCTCACAGAAGCCCGCCCGAAGGCACCGAGACCGGCTCCTGCTGCTACCGTGACCGCGGGACCCACAGCGGCACACACGCCCCGGGACCGATGGCTCGGCAGTGCTTCGGCCAGCAGCCCCGCTTCTCTCGGGCCGGACCGTCGTCGCTGTGGGTCGGCGCCCCGGGAGCAAGCGTGAGGAAAGCACCGTGCTGCCTCCCCGTCCGGCGCAGAGCACAGGACGGCGACGCCCTCCTTGGGGCGTACATCCCTGGAGGCGCCCTGAGCCTGGAGGCCTTCCCGAACCCGAACCCCGGTGGGGGCGGGGAGGGCAGCTGGGAGGGGAGGGAGCGCTGAACAAGTGCCTCGGCAGAACTGCGGCACGGGCCACTTGCCCCGGACACCGCACTCCGTGCCGGGGAGAGAGAAGCAAGCGGTCGGGACGCCCAGAAGCACAGAGCAAGGCACCTGCTCCTCTGCTCCACGAGCGAGCCGCACGGACGAGGCCCGGTCAGCTCGTTCCCCCTCATGCCAGAAGGCCTCCTGTCAGACGCTGGCGAACGTACACACCCCTCGCCCCGCCCCGCCGGCCCGGGGGCTCTGGCCTCCACCCAGGGGACAGGTGGGTGCCGCCAGCCCCTCCGGTGCGACGGCGTGTTTCGGGGAGACAGAGTCCTTGCACCCAGGGGCTCGCAAGCCGATCGAGCCAGCGGGCCCTGAACTCAAAGCAGCACCGTTCTCTGGGCAAAGCGTTCTCCGAGCAGCAGCGTCCGCGAACAGAGACGCGTGGACGAGAGCGGAGGCGGCCCGCTTCCTGACCGGGCAGCGCCCGGGCTGAGGGTCCGGCCGCTGCCTGCTCAGCACCCGGCGTCGTACATGGGGAGGCAGGGGGCTAACTCCGAGTGCGTGCGAACCGAACGCCCCAGTTCAGTCAAGTCCCTCGGCCTCTCTGTGAGGAGGAAGTCGGCGGGGGAGGCCCGCCCCGTCCCCGCAAACGTCGCTCCACGCAAGGGCATGCCTTCTCAAAGCTGAGCCCGGGGAACGTTCGCGAGGGAGACCCAGAGCCTTACCTCCAGGGAACAAACCAGAAGCCGAGCTGCCTTTCGCGGGCAGGCCGCTCTCTCGCGACGAGAGGCGGGCTCGCGCCGGCCGGTTCGTGCGGCCGCCCGAGGGAGGTGCCCGGCCTTCGGGTCGGAGGACGTCCTAGAAGGCGCCCCTTCCCTGGGCCTCACAGAAGCCCCGCACGAGGGCGTCGAAACCGGCTCCTGCTGCGACTGGGACCGCAGGACCCACGGAGGCGCCCACTCCAGTCTCAGAGCGCGGGCGTCCTGCTGACAGCAGCCCCTCTTCTGCCAGCCTGACACTGGCCCCCGGTCGGCTCCCCTGGAGGGAGCGCTAGCGAAGCACCGCGCGCGGCCTGCCCGTCACGCAGAGAGGGCAGGACGGCGGCACCCGCCTTGGGGCAGCCAGGCTTGGAAGCGCCTGCCCCAGACGGGGCTGCGGGGCGGGGCGGGGCGGGGCGGGGCGGCCGGGGCAGAGGGTGGAAGGCCGCAGCAAGGGCCACCGGAGCACGTCGGGGGCAGCGCGGTTGCCCCGCACGCCACGCTCGGTGCCGTGATGAGGGAAGCCGTCCTGACACCGAGAAGCACAGCGCAAGGCGCGAACGCCTCAGCTCCGTGAGGGAGCAGCCCGGAGGAGGCCCACTCGGCGGCAGCCTCCCCCAGGGCCAGAAAGCCTTCTGTCGGACGCTGGCGGAGGCTCACACAACCCCCGAGAGCTTTGCCCCCCCTCCCCCACCCCAGGGACCCGTGGGGGCCGCCAGCCCGTCCGGCGCGACGGCGCGGTTCGGGGAGCCAGAGTCGTTCCGCACAGGGGCGCGGAAGCCGAAGGAGCCCAAGGTGCCCTGAGTTCAGAGCGACACGGTGCTCCGGGTAAAGCCTTCTCCCCCCTGACCAGCCTGGGCGAAGCGGGAGGCGTGGATGAGGGAGGAAGCGGCCCGGCGGCGTCCTGAGCGGCGAGCGCCGGGGCTGAGGGGGCCCGCCTCTGCCGGCTCAGCGCCTGGCGCCTGGCGCCTGGCGCCGTCGTGCGCGGGGAGGCGGTCTGCTACCTCAGAGCGTGTGTGGACGCCTGAGGCAAGGTCCCTCGGCCTCCCTGTGAGAAAGAAGTCAGGGTGGGATGCCCACAGCGTCCCCGCACACATGGCCCCACGGAGAAGGACGCCTTCTCCAGCCTGAGCCTGTGCAACGCGAGCGAGCGAGAACCAGAGCCTTACCTCCAAGAATCAAGCTTGAAGCCCAGCTGCCTTTTCGCGTGCAGGCCTCTCTCGCAAAGAGAGAAAGAGAGTGGCGCCCGTGGGCTGGTGCGGGAGCCGCGCGAAGATGCCCGGCCGTCGGGTCGGAGGACATCCGAGAAGCTGCCCCTTCCCTCGGCCTCACAGAAGCCCGCCCGAAGGCACCGAGACCGGCTCCTGCTGCTACCGTGACCGCGGGACCCACAGCGGCACACACGCCCCGGGACCGATGGCTCGGCAGTGCTTCGGCCAGCAGCCCCGCTTCTCTCGGGCCGGACCGTCGTCGCTGTGGGTCGGCGCCCCGGGAGCAAGCGTGAGGAAAGCACCGTGCTGCCTCCCCGTCCGGCGCAGAGCACAGGACGGCGACGCCCTCCTTGGGGCGTACATCCCTGGAGGCGCCCTGAGCCTGGAGGCCTTCCCGAACCCGAACCCCGGTGGGGGCGGGGAGGGCAGCTGGGAGGGGAGGGAGCGCTGAACAAGTGCCTCGGCAGAAGTGCGGCACGGGCCACTTGCCCCGGACACCGCACTCCGTGCCGGGGAGAGAGAAGCAAGCGGTCGGGACGCCCAGAAGCACAGAGCAAGGCACCTGCTCCTCTGCTCCACGAGCGAGCCGCACGGACGAGGCCCGGTCAGCTCGTTCCCCCTCATGCCAGAAGGCCTCCTGTCAGACGCTGGCGAACGTACACACCCCTCGCCCCGCCCCGCCGGCCCGGGGGCTCTGGCCTCCACCCAGGGGACAGGCGGGTGCCGCCAGCCCCTCCGGTGCGACGGCGTGTTTCGGGGAGACAGAGTCCTTGCACCCAGGGGCTCGCAAGCCGATCGAGCCAGCGGGCCCTGAACTCAAAGCAGCACCGTTCTCTGGGCAAAGCGTTCTCCGAGCAGCAGCGTCCGCGAACAGAGACGCGTGGACGAGAGCGGAGGCGGCCCGCTTCCTGACCGGGCAGCGCCCGGGCTGAGGGTCCGGCCGCTGCCTGCTCAGCACCCGGCGTCGTACATGGGGAGGCAGGGGGCTAACTCCGAGTGCGTGCGAACCGAACGCCCCAGTTCAGTCAAGTCCCTCGGCCTCTCTGTGAGGAGGAAGTCGGCGGGGGAGGCCCGCCCCGTCCCCGCAAACGTCGCTCCACGCAAGGGCATGCCTTCTCAAAGCTGAGCCCGGGGAACGTTCGCGAGGGAGACCCAGAGCCTTACCTCCAGGGAACAAACCAGAAGCCGAGCTGCCTTTCGCGGGCAGGCCGCTCTCTCGCGACGAGAGGCGGGCTCGCGCCGGCCGGTTCGTGCGGCCGCCCGAGGGAGGTGCCCGGCCTTCGGGTCGGAGGACGTCCTAGAAGGCGCCCCTTCCCTGGGCCTCACAGAAGCCCCGCACGAGGGCGTCGAAACCGGCTCCTGCTGCGACTGGGACCGCAGGACCCACGGAGGCGCCCACTCCAGTCTCAGAGCGCGGGCGTCCTGCTGACAGCAGCCCCTCTTCTGCCAGCCTGACACTGGCCCCCGGTCGGCTCCCCTGGAGGGAGCGCTAGCGAAGCACCGCGCGCGGCCTGCCCGTCACGCAGAGAGGGCAGGACGGCGGCACCCGCCTTGGGGCAGCCAGGCTTGGAAGCGCCTGCCCCAGACGGGGCTGCGGGGCGGGGCGGGGCGGGGCGGGGCGGCCGGGGCAGAGGGTGGAAGGCCGCAGCAAGGGCCACCGGAGCACGTCGGGGGCAGCGCGGTTGCCCCGCACGCCACGCTCGGTGCCGTGATGAGGGAAGCCGTCCTGACACCGAGAAGCACAGCGCAAGGCGCGAACGCCTCAGCTCCGTGAGGGAGCAGCCCGGAGGAGGCCCACTCGGCGGCAGCCTCCCCCAGGGCCAGAAAGCCTTCTGTCGGACGCTGGCGGAGGCTCACACAACCCCCGAGAGCTTTGCCCCCCCTCCCCCACCCCAGGGACCCGTGGGGGCCGCCAGCCCGTCCGGCGCGACGGCGCGGTTCGGGGAGCCAGAGTCGTTCCGCACAGGGGCGCGGAAGCCGAAGGAGCCCAAGGTGCCCTGAGTTCAGAGCGACACGGTGCTCCGGGTAAAGCCTTCTCCCCCCTGACCAGCCTGGGCGAAGCGGGAGGCGTGGATGAGGGAGGAAGCGGCCCGGCGGCGTCCTGAGCGGCGAGCGCCGGGGCTGAGGGGGCCCGCCTCTGCCGGCTCAGCGCCTGGCGCCTGGCGCCTGGCGCCGTCGTGCGCGGGGAGGCGGTCTGCTACCTCAGAGCGTGTGTGGACGCCTGAGGCAAGGTCCCTCGGCCTCCCTGTGAGAAAGAAGTCAGGGTGGGATGCCCACAGCGTCCCCGCACACATGGCCCCACGGAGAAGGACGCCTTCTCCAGCCTGAGCCTGTGCAACGCGAGCGAGCGAGAACCAGAGCCTTACCTCCAAGAATCAAGCTTGAAGCCCAGCTGCCTTTTCGCGTGCAGGCCTCTCTCGCAAAGAGAGAAAGAGAGTGGCGCCCGTGGGCTGGTGCGGGAGCCGCGCGAAGATGCCCGGCCGTCGGGTCGGAGGACATCCGAGAAGCTGCCCCTTCCCTCGGCCTCACAGAAGCCCGCCCGAAGGCACCGAGACCGGCTCCTGCTGCTACCGTGACCGCGGGACCCACAGCGGCACACACGCCCCGGGACCGATGGCTCGGCAGTGCTTCGGCCAGCAGCCCCGCTTCTCTCGGGCCGGACCGTCGTCGCTGTGGGTCGGCGCCCCGGGAGCAAGCGTGAGGAAAGCACCGTGCTGCCTCCCCGTCCGGCGCAGAGCACAGGACGGCGACGCCCTCCTTGGGGCGTACATCCCTGGAGGCGCCCTGAGCCTGGAGGCCTTCCCGAACCCGAACCCCGGTGGGGGCGGGGAGGGCAGCTGGGAGGGGAGGGAGCGCTGAACAAGTGCCTCGGCAGAACTGCGGCACGGGCCACTTGCCCCGGACACCGCACTCCGTGCCGGGGAGAGAGAAGCAAGCGGTCGGGACGCCCAGAAGCACAGAGCAAGGCACCTGCTCCTCTGCTCCACGAGCGAGCCGCACGGACGAGGCCCGGTCAGCTCGTTCCCCCTCATGCCAGAAGGCCTCCTGTCAGACGCTGGCGAACGTACACACCCCTCGCCCCGCCCCGCCGGCCCGGGGGCTCTGGCCTCCACCCAGGGGACAGGCGGGTGCCGCCAGCCCCTCCGGTGCGACGGCGTGTTTCGGGGAGACAGAGTCCTTGCACCCAGGGGCTCGCAAGCCGATCGAGCCAGCGGGCCCTGAACTCAAAGCAGCACCGTTCTCTGGGCAAAGCGTTCTCCGAGCAGCAGCGTCCGCGAACAGAGACGCGTGGACGAGAGCGGAGGCGGCCCGCTTCCTGACCGGGCAGCGCCCGGGCTGAGGGTCCGGCCGCTGCCTGCTCAGCACCCGGCGTCGTACATGGGGAGGCAGGGGGCTAACTCCGAGTGCGTGCGAACCGAACGCCCCAGTTCAGTCAAGTCCCTCGGCCTCTCTGTGAGGAGGAAGTCGGCGGGGAGGCCCGCCCCGTCCCCGCAAACGTCGCTCCACGCAAGGGCATGCCTTCTCAAAGCTGAGCCCGGGGAACGTTCGCGAGGGAGACCCAGAGCCTTACCTCCAGGGAACAAACCAGAAGCCGAGCTGCCTTTCGCGGGCAGGCCGCTCTCTCGCGACGAGAGGCGGGCTCGCGCCGGCCGGTTCGTGCGGCCGCCCGAGGGAGGTGCCCGGCCTTCGGGTCGGAGGACGTCCTAGAAGGCGCCCCTTCCCTGGGCCTCACAGAAGCCCCGCACGAGGGCGTCGAAACCGGCTCCTGCTGCGACTGGGACCGCAGGACCCACGGAGGCGCCCACTCCAGTCTCAGAGCGCGGGCGTCCTGCTGACAGCAGCCCCTCTTCTGCCAGCCTGACACTGGCCCCCGGTCGGCTCCCCTGGAGGGAGCGCTAGCGAAGCACCGCGCGCGGCCTGCCCGTCACGCAGAGAGGGCAGGACGGCGGCACCCGCCTTGGGGCAGCCAGGCTTGGAAGCGCCTGCCCCAGACGGGGCTGCGGGGCGGGGCGGGGCGGGGCGGGGCGGCCGGGGCAGAGGGTGGAAGGCCGCAGCAAGGGCCACCGGAGCACGTCGGGGCAGCGCGGTTGCCCCGCACGCCACGCTCGGTGCCGTGATGAGGGAAGCCGTCCTGACACCGAGAAGCACAGCGCAAGGCGCGAACGCCTCAGCTCCGTGAGGGAGCAGCCCGGAGGAGGCCCACTCGGCGGCAGCCTCCCCCAGGGCCAGAAAGCCTTCTGTCGGACGCTGGCGGAGGCTCACACAACCCCCGAGAGCTTTGCCCCCCCTCCCCCACCCCAGGGACCCGTGGGGCCGCCAGCCCGTCCGGCGCGACGGCGCGGTTCGGGGAGCCAGAGTCGTTCCGCACAGGGGCGCGGAAGCCGAAGGAGCCCAAGGTGCCCTGAGTTCAGAGCGACACGGTGCTCCGGGTAAAGCCTTCTCCCCCCTGACCAGCCTGGGCGAAGCGGGAGGCGTGGATGAGGGAGGGAAGCGGCCCGGCGGCGTCCTGAGCGGCGAGCGCCGGGGCTGAGGGGGCCCGCCTCTGCCGGCTCAGCGCCTGGCGCCTGGCGCCTGGCGCCGTCGTGCGCGGGGAGGCGGTCTGCTACCTCAGAGCGTGTGTGGACGCCTGAGGCAAGGTCCCTCGGCCTCCCTGTGAGAAAGAAGTCAGGGTGGGATGCCCACAGCGTCCCCGCACACATGGCCCCACGGAGAAGGACGCCTTCTCCAGCCTGAGCCTGTGCAACGCGAGCGAGCGAGAACCAGAGCCTTACCTCCAAGAATCAAGCTTGAAGCCCAGCTGCCTTTTCGCGTGCAGGCCTCTCTCGCAAAGAGAGAAAGAGAGTGGCGCCCGTGGGCTGGTGCGGGAGCCGCGCGAAGATGCCCGGCCGTCGGGTCGGAGGACATCCGAGAAGCTGCCCCTTCCCTCGGCCTCACAGAAGCCCGCCCGAAGGCACCGAGACCGGCTCCTGCTGCTACCGTGACCGCGGGACCCACAGCGGCACACACGCCCCGGGACCGATGGCTCGGCAGTGCTTCGGCCAGCAGCCCCGCTTCTCTCGGGCCGGACCGTCGTCGCTGTGGGTCGGCGCCCCGGGAGCAAGCGTGAGGAAAGCACCGTGCTGCCTCCCCGTCCGGCGCAGAGCACAGGACGGCGACGCCCTCCTTGGGGCGTACATCCCTGGAGGCGCCCTGAGCCTGGAGGCCTTCCCGAACCCGAACCCCGGTGGGGGCGGGGAGGGCAGCTGGGAGGGGAGGGAGCGCTGAACAAGTGCCTCGGCAGAACTGCGGCACGGGCCACTTGCCCCGGACACCGCACTCCGTGCCGGGGAGAGAGAAGCAAGCGGTCGGGACGCCCAGAAGCACAGAGCAAGGCACCTGCTCCTCTGCTCCACGAGCGAGCCGCACGGACGAGGCCCGGTCAGCTCGTTCCCCCTCATGCCAGAAGGCCTCCTGTCAGACGCTGGCGAACGTACACACCCCTCGCCCCGCCCCGCCGGCCCGGGGGCTCTGGCCTCCACCCAGGGGACAGGCGGGTGCCGCCAGCCCCTCCGGTGCGACGGCGTGTTTCGGGGAGACAGAGTCCTTGCACCCAGGGGCTCGCAAGCCGATCGAGCCAGCGGGCCCTGAACTCAAAGCAGCACCGTTCTCTGGGCAAAGCGTTCTCCGAGCAGCAGCGTCCGCGAACAGAGACGCGTGGACGAGAGCGGAGGCGCCCGCTTCCTGACCGGGCAGCGCCCGGGCTGAGGGTCCGGCCGCTGCCTGCTCAGCACCCGGCGTCGTACATGGGGAGGCAGGGGGCTAACTCCGAGTGCGTGCGAACCGAACGCCCCAGTTCAGTCAAGTCCCTCGGCCTCTCTGTGAGGAGGAAGTCGGCGGGGGAGGCCCGCCCCGTCCCCGCAAACGTCGCTCCACGCAAGGGCATGCCTTCTCAAAGCTGAGCCCGGGGAACGTTCGCGAGGGAGACCCAGAGCCTTACCTCCAGGGAACAAACCAGAAGCCGAGCTGCCTTTCGCGGGCAGGCCGCTCTCTCGCGACGAGAGGCGGGCTCGCGCCGGCCGGTTCGTGCGGCCGCCCGAGGGAGGTGCCCGGCCTTCGGGTCGGAGGACGTCCTAGAAGGCGCCCCTTCCCTGGGCCTCACAGAAGCCCCGCACGAGGGCGTCGAAACCGGCTCCTGCTGCGACTGGGACCGCAGGACCCACGGAGGCGCCCACTCCAGTCTCAGAGCGCGGGCGTCCTGCTGACAGCAGCCCCTCTTCTGCCAGCCTGACACTGGCCCCCGGTCGGCTCCCCTGGAGGGAGCGCTAGCGAAGCACCGCGCGCGGCCTGCCCGTCACGCAGAGAGGGCAGGACGGCGGCACCCGCCTTGGGGCAGCCAGGCTTGGAAGCGCCTGCCCCAGACGGGGCTGCGGGGCGGGGCGGGGCGGGCGGGGCGGCCGGGGCAGAGGGTGGAAGGCCGCAGCAAGGGCCACCGGAGCACGTCGGGGGCAGCGCGGTTGCCCGCACGCCACGCTCGGTGCCGTGATGAGGGAAGCCGTCCTGACACCGAGAAGCACAGCGCAAGGCGCGAACGCCTCAGCTCCGTGAGGGAGCAGCCCGGAGGAGGCCCACTCGGCGGCAGCCTCCCCCAGGGCCAGAAAGCCTTCTGTCGGACGCTGGCGGAGGCTCACACAACCCCCGAGAGCTTTGCCCCCCCTCCCCCACCCCAGGGACCCGTGGGGGCCGCCAGCCCGTCCGGCGCGACGGCGCGGTTCGGGGAGCCAGAGTCGTTCCGCACAGGGGCGCGGAAGCCGAAGGAGCCCAAGGTGCCCTGAGTTCAGAGCGACACGGTGCTCCGGGTAAAGCCTTCTCCCCCCTGACCAGCCTGGGCGAAGCGGGAGGCGTGGATGAGGGAGGAAGCGGCCCGGCGGCGTCCTGAGCGGCGAGCGCCGGGGCTGAGGGGGCCCGCCTCTGCCGGCTCAGCGCCTGGCGCCTGGCGCCTGGCGCCGTCGTGCGCGGGGAGGCGGTCTGCTACCTCAGAGCGTGTGTGGACGCCTGAGGCAAGGTCCCTCGGCCTCCCTGTGAGAAAGAAGTCAGGGTGGGATGCCCACAGCGTCCCCGCACACATGGCCCCACGGAGAAGGACGCCTTCTCCAGCCTGAGCCTGTGCAACGCGAGCGAGCGAGAACCAGAGCCTTACCTCCAAGAATCAAGCTTGAAGCCCAGCTGCCTTTTCGCGTGCAGGCCTCTCTCGCAAAGAGAGAAAGAGAGTGGCGCCCGTGGGCTGGTGCGGGAGCCGCGCGAAGATGCCCGGCCGTCGGGTCGGAGGACATCCGAGAAGCT
>NW_027666553.1:0-116076 GCF_963455335.1 Martes martes
AGACAGCATCGATGACTCCAACAGTGAGGACGAAGCCTCTTCAGGTAGGGAACGGCACAGAGGAAGGGAACAGTGGGACAGGGCTCCCGGGAACATGGGGTTGCCCCTGCCGCTCTGGAGAATGAAGGAGGTGGGTAAAAAAACCACCAAGGAAAGGGATGCCTTGGCAACAGGCATGATTTGCTTATTTCATGGTTTCTGAATGAAAAGAAAAGACACTGTGTCCAAGGGCCTTTAGGATAGGCTGGGTTTGTCATCAGCACTCGACTCCTTGTGCAGCTACTTTAAGGATCTTTCCCAGCAAACCTGCTGCAGCCTCCTTTGGCCGCTGCCACATGTCAAAACTTGGTCTCTTGGCTCATGGCCTCTCGGGAATGGTGCACAAGAGATTCTGGATCTTTCTTGGCACGGGCCCAGACCTCATCATGCTCAGGACTTGGCGGCCCCACCCACCCTCTCATGGGCAAGAAACCCAGGACACTACGATCTGGTGTGAGCCAGGAGTTGGAAGACAGGTCTAAACACTATCCCTTATAAAGTCCACTACCAAACCGTCCTGGTTCTGTCTAAGTTGCTGATCCTTCAAGGGGACTCCCAGAGCTACAGAAGGTAAAGCGTACTTCCCCTGGGTTCACTACACAGGCTCCCATGTCCCGTAGCTTCTGCCAGCCTTCACACTCCAGCCGAGTCTGACCTGTGGACGTGCTCCCAAGGGAAGGACACCCCCATGCAGCTGCCCTGGAGATCCCCTGTCACGGGCCAGGGTCCTCCAAGCCTGTGTGAAGGGGCTGCTGGACCTACTTCAAACACTTGCAGTCCCAGGTCCACTCTCACCAGCTGTTGTCGAGGCATAGCACAGAGCCTCTGGGGAGCAGGGCCAGAGATTCACGACTCCTCTCACAAAGCCAACTCTCTGGCACACAGCCCTGGCCATGCTCCCCACTCCCCAGTCATGCCCAAACTGCAAACGTTTCTCAGGCCTGTTCAGGGCCCTACACACCCCTACCCTGTTCATTCCCTGCAAGCCTCAGCAGGAGCACTGGCAGGAATCCTGTGTTTCAGTGACCACACTGCTGGACATTTTCCAGGGCTGCCCTGAACAGATGAGGGCACCTAGAGATTTCCTGTGCTCCCGTCTCCATTCAGCCTCTGTAACACATATGGAAACAGAGAGCATTATATTAGCCGGAAACATATCCCTGGGAAGGTCATCTCAGTCACTGGGCAGACATGGGCTGTGGGGAGGTGGTGGGCCATGTCTACATGCAGTTACCCAGCAATCCCAGACCCATGACAGCTGCTTCCAGCACAGAGGGATCAGGGGGTTGATTCTGGGGGAGCCAGGGTATCTCCTCTCTTTCCTTGGTTTCCCCCTCTTGGACAGCAGTCGGACTGGTAGAGCTTGGCAGGGGGAAAGACATGGAGCATCACTAGGGGAGGAGGAAGAGGAGGAAGGGTAGCAGGGATGGAGAGGAACAAGGACAGAGGAAGGCAGAGTCCTGCAGAGGCAGTGTTAGAGACAGTGACGGCCTCGAGGAGGAAAAGGATCACAAAGATGGGCTTCTGGGTCTTGAAGAGAACCGGAGGTGGGAAGAGCAGGTGGGCAACCAGAGACCCATCTGCACCCTGTGGGGATCAAGCGACCAAGGCCAGGGAGGACTCACAGCTGGGGACCCACCCCACTGAGGGCAGAGCCCAGCATCCCCAGAGCAGCAGGCCAGAGGTCGTCGGCTCCACTAACTCCCTTTTGTCCTCTCTCACGGCCACCCCAGCATCCTCGCTGCTCTCTGACCTGGAGGAGGATTCCACGGAAGACGATGATTCCGACAGAAGGAGCCACACTGCGCCTGTAATTCCCTTCCACCTCCATCTCTTGGGCTTCCTCCCTCCTCTGTCCATAGCGCCTCCTCCGAGCTCCTCCCCTTTCCCTGCTTTGACGATGCCCACCCTGGAGGGCCTATTCTCCTGCCGGCACTCAGACTTTGCATCTGAACTGCTGCATGAAATCCCTGGCCAGCACTCCTCACCCCTTCCCTAGCATTACCCTGACCCCTCACCACTGAGTCTGGGAAGCAGCCCCAGAAAAGCAGAGCAGGGTGTAGGGCTGGGAGTTGGCAGGGCATGGCTCACCCTGCTGAAGGGGCTTCAGGGAGGGAGGCTGGGGCTGGGTGTCCCCATTTGGTTCTCTGCGGCCAGGGTGTCTGTGCTCATGCCCCGTTCTGCTCTTGCTTTCAGCTCTCAAGAAGCCTCCCTTCTGTGGACTTGACAGAAACAACAAGGGAAGCAGAAGAGAGGGACTTGGGAATGGGTGAGTTGGGCAGGAAAAGGGGCAGGCAAACATGGACTCATGTTCTCCCACATTGATCTGACTTTGTTGTTGGCACCTCAGGAAACCACACAAAACCCGGGGTGCTACCCTGGCCTCTGACCACAAAGAGGAGAGGAGAAGAAATTCACAGTCCCTGCAGGCACTAGGAAAACCCTGAGAACATCCCATGGGGATCCTCCAACTAATCCAAGCAACTCCCTGTGGTGGTTGAGCGCTGTTGTCCAGAAGCTGCTGATCTTGGAGGGAGGGCACTGGCTGCCTGGCGGGACTGGACCCCAGGCAGCCCATGCACTGAGCTCTTTTAGAAAAGGGCCCCACGCCCCATTGAGCCCTCACTCTGCACGACCCAAGCCTTGCCCTCCCACACTGCAAAAGTTAACACATGGCTTGCTCCAGAAAGACACTAGTCTCCAAGAGACTGTGGTGGGGTGGCATCGTCTCCCACTTCAGGCACCTGAGAAATGAGCAAACAAGACAAGCCCCCGGGATCATAGGAACAGGACAGCTCACCCCTCCCAGCGCTGCATCCCTGTGGGCACAGAGGCGGCCCCATTCTCCAGCTGAGTCTTGTACGCTGACCACTCCCATAGGATCTGACCAATACCACCAGTCCCCACAGCCTCCAAGATGCCTCAAGGGAGGTAGTGGGTTCCCTCATGGCACCATTTCACTATGAGAGGTTGATATTCTAGAGACTCTCTTCAATCCCTCAGTCCACAGGGAAGACCCTCCAGGGAAAGGCCACCCTGCCTGCTCCCACCTCGTCCACCACATGCACATAGCCTGTGCAAACTCACGTCGCATGGGAGTCGGGAGCACGTCGTCTCTGCCACGACACCTGCAACACTCGTGTGGGCAAAGGCTCCCCCCACAGAGAAGGGCATGTCGAGGGCTCTCAGGCTGGGGAAGGGACAGCCCAGCAGGAGGAGGACCCCGCCATCATGGAGGAGGACGGTCAGGGAAGGCGCCTGAGTGACCTTGGCAGTGTAGCCTTCATTCACCCACAGGGGGCACATGGTAAACTTCCCTTTCTTCAAGTCACACATGGGTCCTGCAGGAAAACCTCTACCACAACACCTCAGAAGACACGTCCCCGAAAACCCCACAGGCCTCTGGTAAGACCTACCCCAGGCCACACGCCACTCACTATCTCACAACACTCCACCTGCGGTCTCCATAGCTGCACCACAGGACAGTTTGCCCACGACCCCGAGACACCAGAGTCTCCTGGGGTGCTCAGACAAAGGGAGCCAGGAGGGCCCTGGGGCCCCACCTGCAGCTTCGATTTGGGCCCGGAGGAAGACTTGGTGTGAAAACACAAGGAAACATGCCTGCAGGAATGGCTCTCTTACACCTGACCTCCGCAGGCCAAACAAAGAGAAGACTTCTGTGCAGGCCACCAGAAAACGGCACTGGAACCCCAAGCATGAGACAAGAGGACCCTCTGAGTCGCCCACCACACCCAGAGTTGGCTGCCCAGGCCCTGCTGATGACCGACACTTGGAGCACGAGGCATGGATCTGGGCCTACAACAGTCCACTGTCTGGTGAGACTGTGCCCACCTGGGACTGGGCGGGACAGGAGCTTTCCGGTCTTTTACCCTGTCTGCTGCAGGGGCTGCTCCTCCTCCCGCTGTCCCCTCTACTCCCCAGCAATCACGCTGAGTATGACATATGGAGGAAGAAGCAGGACTGCTGGGGCCCCTTGACCACCCTGGAATCGACTCGAGGGGCAGCAGCCACCCCAGCTGTATTCTCCTAGGGTGCCGCCCCTGAACCGCCTCTGTCGCTTCCACACACAGGACGGTGACCAATGCTGGACTTGACACTGGCAGCAGCCCAACAAAACGGGCCCCGCTCAGCCTATGTGTATTGCAGCAGCAATAGGTGTAGGGAGGAGAGGCTGTCCCTCATCTGAGCTCGAACTCTGGAGCACCCAGACACCATGGCAGAGGAACAGGGGCCCCAAGCACCACGCTGCACCTCGGGGAAAATGTGGGCCTCAAGGACGGCAATGCTAGACATCTAGGACGTACAGAAATGGGATCCAACATTCCCCATGATCACAAAGAGATTTCTGGGTTCCTAACAGACGCCGCTGCTCCAATCCGCACTTCCAAGGATCCCTCTCTTTAAGGACTGGCTCAACTCGTGGCCTGGGGAGGGTTCTCACCCACTATCAAAGGAGTCTTCATGGGGATTCTCCTTCTCTTTCTTCTTATCACCCTGTTGTGTTGTTTCCCACCACCCTGCCCCGTCTGCAGGTGGTGCCAGGAACCCTTCACTGCAGGAACTTCCAGAGGACAGATGGTCCTTTCCATTCAGGAAGATCCAGTCACAAGTTCTCCCCTGCACTCAGCAGCCTCTTCCTTTCACAACTCTGACAACAGAGGCCTCCCCCAGCTGACCAGGAATGACCCACAGATAGGGACAGCTCTACGCCCCTATTCAACAGGAAGAAGTTACCAAAGATGAGACCGTCCTCCTTCAACAACCTTAACCACACAAGGCTCTAACCTGGTCAGGGGCACACGAGGAGGGAGGAGAAGGCTGCCCCAGGTGCCCCGGGCACTGGGTGCAGGCCATCAAAAGGAAGTTGAGGGGCCACAGAGTCCAGCTGGCCGGCCCTGTGCTCCCCTCAACCCAAACACTGTGGTGACCAACGTGGGCCGAGGTGCCAGATCGGTCTGCAGTCCCCGCCTTCCTGCTCAAACACAGGGGGCTCATCGGAAGCATGGCACATCGGCCCCAGATAACCTGCCCCTTAGCCCCCACTCCACTGGCCTGAATAACCCCTGGGGACAGAAGCCCCAGATGCCAACACAACCTACAATCCAGGCAGCGCATTTCACTCGTCCTCACATTTTGCAGAGGTTGTCTGATGGTTCCAGAAAAAAATGGCGAAGTTATGGCCCGCGTGATGTTGTGGGCTCTGGAACCCTTAGACTCCCCAGATTTTGAAAGATCACCTGACCCATTTCAGAGGACTGGCCTGGTGACCACACCCACTTCTCCTGCCAGCCTGGGACTCTGCCTGCAGAGGGAATTCCCATCTTTGCTGGCCAGAGGCATGACACTCTAACTGCCCCAGCTGACCTGAGCAGGAGCCCCAGCAGAGGAGGGGACAAGGGACAGGGCCCTCGGCTCAGAGACGAGCCCACATGGCACCCCACGAGACATGATATCCCTCTGGGAGCCGCCAAAGAAGGGGCAGCTATGGCGACCAACTCAGGGGCTTCATCTTATCACAAAGAGGTATAAACAATGAGCCACGGGGTTTTTTCAGACCCGAGAAGGGGCTGTGACTGGCAGGTCAGGCTGACGTGGACACCGGGTTGCTGCGGGCCCACCTGGCACCTTGGGCCAACGAGCACAGACTTCTCGGCAGAGGCCAAGGTCCGCACACGCCTGGATTCCCCAGGAGGCAGCGCCTCTCTCCAGCAGCACATCCCGGGAAGCAGGAGGAGCCTCCAGGTGTGAAATAATCCCTCGGTTCTGAGGGCAAGACTGGAGGCATCTGTCTGTCCGTTGGGTGGGCCCAGCCCTCCACAGATCTCCTCGTTCCCAGCAGTGACCAGGAACCCACAGTCTCCCCTTCCCACAGTGCCCCGGAACCATGCTCTTCAACAGGGGCACGCTGCTAGGCCCCTGAGAGAGGCAGGACGGGACTCCCAGAGGGCAGGGGCACCCAGAGCGTACCGGCCTCCCTCACAAACACCTCCACGGCGCTCCAGATGGGCTCAGGCCGATGCTCTTGGAGGCTGTCAGGACGACCCCAAAGTGCCAGTATTGCTTCACACCTACAGGGATCAGGGATCAGGGGGTCCGCAACCACCTCCCTCTCTTGCAACCGCACTGAGCTTCTGCGGGAAAGCCCCGGGCACGCCCAGAGGGTCTGTGTGGAGTGGCCTCCTCCTCCTTCCCTGACCGGGCATGTGCATCCCCCCAGCACAACAGCAGACCCACCTAGCCCCTCTGCCGTCAGGGTCAAGGGGACAGCAGGCTCTCTTCCAGAGGAAGAGCAGAGGCGCCAGAACACAACGTCATGGGTCTTGCCATTCCTCCAGAATCTCTCTGTGAGAACAGATGGGGAAAGACCCCAGCATCGCAGCAAGAAATGAACTTCTGGGACTTCATCAAGATAAAAAGCTTCTGCACAGCAAAAGAAACAGTCATCAAAACAAAGAGGCAACCCACGGAATGGGAGAAGATATTTGCAAATGACAGTACAGATAAAAGGTTGATATCCAGGATCTATAAAGAACTCCTCAAACTCAACACACACAAAACAGATAATCATATTAAAAAATGGGCAGAAGATATGAACAGACACTTCTCCAATGAAGACATACAAAAGGCTACCAGACACATGAAAAAATGTTCATCATCACTAGCCATCAGGGAGATTCAAATCAAAACCACATTGAGATACCACCTTACACCAGTTAGAATGGCCAAAATTAGCAAGACAGGAAACAACGTGTGTTGGAGAGGATGTGGAGAAAGGGGAACCCTCTTACACTGTTGGTGGGAATGCAAACTGGTGCAGCCACTTTGGAGAACAGTGTGGAGATTCCTCAGGAAATTAAAAATAGATCTTCCCTATGACCCTGCAATTGCACTGCTGGGTATTTACCCCAAAGATACAGATGTAGTGAAAAGAAGGGCCATCTGTACCCCAATGTTTATAGCAGCAATAGCCACGGTCGCCAAACTGTGGAAAGAACCAAGATGCCCTTCAACGGATGAATGGATAAGGAAGATGTGGTCCATATACACTATGGAGTATTATGCCTCCATCAGAAAGGACGAATACCCAACTTTTGTAGCAAGATGGACAGGACTGGAAGAGATTATGCTGAGTAAAATAAGTCAAACAGAGAAAGTCAAGTATCATATGGTTTCACTTATTGGTGGAGCATAACAAATAATATAGAGGACAAGGGTAGATGGAGAGGAGAAGGGAGTTGAGGGAAATTGGAAGGGGAGGTGGACCATGAGAGACTGTGGACTCTGAAAAACAACCTGAGGGTTTTGAAGGGGCGGGGTGGGAGGGTGGGGGAACCAGGTGGTGGGTATTAGGGAGGGCACGGATTGCATGGAGCACTGGGTGTGGTGAAAAAACAATGAATACTGTTACGCTGAAAATAAATAAAAAATTAAAAAAAAAAGAAAAAAAAGAAAAGAAATGCACTGTTTGGACTCTTGAGTACTTTGAATTTGTCATTTTCCAGTGGCTTCTACCTTGCGTTTCTCCTTGCAGTACCACTGAAAATGTCAAAATAAGTGTTCCTCCGAGAATGCAAGTTAGCCATCAGATATACCCAGAAATGAGACCCTAAGTACCACCTAGATGGGACGTCCTCAAACCTTCTTCTCAGCGGGACACAGTCTGAAGACTCAACTAGCTTGGATGATCCGGGAACTAGCAAACTGCCACCTTCCAGGGGCAGAAGGGACCCGCAGCACGTGGCCAGCCACCCAGACCGTGAAAAGGGATGGTAGGAAATCACACTTGGATCATTGCTGTTTTCCTGTTAGAAAGATGGCAGAAGGGAGATGGGCGAGAATTCTCAAGGAAGATTCCTAACGATGGAAGCTATGCTCAGAGAGTCGCTCTGAAACGTGAGTGTGAAGGACCATCAGGAAGGAAACCCTAGGCACACCTCCTGTTTCAAGTGTCCGAGCACTGTGAACTTTGGAGTTCCGGACCATGGACCTGCTCAGTGGCAGATCCACCAGCACCTGGTCCACATCCTTCTACTCTGGACTGAAAGAGAGACAACGCAGTGCCTGTTAGCTGCCAGCACTCGTCCTCCTCCTTGCAAAACAAGTGCCTGTGCTTTTTCCCTCATAAACCTGTACTCGCTGCCCAAAATCGGGAGCACACCTGATTTCTCTCCACTCTGTGTCTCCCAGATGACTGTCCCTAATTCCCCAAACAGAAGTGTCCCATTTTCTTTTTTCTTTCTTTCCCAGCACCCACTTCTTGACTGACACAGAGATGAACCAATGCAAAGGGCCACGGTAGGCTATTTATACATCATCAGGTGATGGCAAACATCAGAGGAAACGTTCAAATGCCAAAGTCCACCTCACCTTAAATTCAGATTCCTGAAATCGACGGGTTTCCAATTCAGTCTTTTTGGAAAATTTCCTTCCAAAGAACCAGCCCCGGCTGTCAGAAATAAAATGTCTATTTTGGGGGCGCCTGGGGGGCTCGGTGGGTTAAAGCATCTGCCTTCGGCCCAGGTCATGATCCCAGGGTCTTGGGATCGAGCCCCACATTGGGCTCTCTGCTCCGCAGGGAACCTGCTTCCTCCTCTCTCTCTGCCTGCCTCTGCCTACTTGTGATCTCTGTCTGTCAAATAAATAAGTAAAATCTTTTAAAAAAAAAAGTCATTTTGACAGAACGTCAGAAATCCATCCAATTCCCTCCATCATAGTCTCTAAGGTACTCTAAATAGCTATACCTGTCTTCACACCACCACCACCAAGGAAATCCTCACCAAGTCGTAAACGCCAATTAATTGTTATCCAACATATGCCAATATGACAGAGATTACTTGGTGTTATTCAAAACTTAATTTCTTAAAGGTACATATTTTCATAGCATCATTAAGAGAGTTTTCCAAAACTGTGCCAGAAAAATGATCTATTTAGATATCAGTTGGATAAAAGGATATAATTGTGTTATCTAAAGCAGCATGACGACTATATTGTTGTGTGCAAATATATGCAGTTACTAGTTTGGTTTTGTTCCCCCTCCCATCGTATTATGATGCAGAACTCATAAAATGTCTTCATTTACATTTCATTTTTATTAACTGGTTTATTTGTTGTGTAACGATTTTACTCACTTCTTTGGCTGAGAGATAAGAGCGACAGGCCGAGGCAGAAGGAGAAGCAGGCGCTCCTCCCCTGCGCAGGGAGAGCTCGACACGGGCTGGATCCCAGGGCCTGGACCTGAGGCGAAGGCAACTGCTTAAGTGACTGAGAAACCCAGGTGCCCCAGGTAGAAACTATTTTAAAGAAATCACCTTATATTTGCTGCCTGTAAATGCCTACATCCCCTGGGTGTTGCCAAGGAGTTCTGAATTGTCACCTTCCAAGAGACCACACGGCAGTGGCCAGGCCCACAGGGACTTACAAAATGGATGTCGCCCCCTGCATGCCAAGCTCCAGGGAGTGCACGGACAAGGGGTGAAACCAGGAGAGAGGTTTTGGGTCCAAACCCTCCAGAGTGCACAGACTGACCTCGGTAGCCAAGAGGGTCCTACCCAGCTGTCACCTGCCTCATCCTCTGTGTCCATGCAGGGACACCACATATGCACACCATGTATGCAGGCCCCAGAGGCGCCATCCAGTGGTGGAGACAACCTGCTGTCCACAAAGGGCGACCCTCCCTGCAGACCAGAAATGGAGGATGGGTGGGAGGCAAGAGGGACGTCAGTGCACTAAGGGCCTTTGAAATCGGATACACGGGGAGAATCCAGTGTTTTCAAAGAGTATCTCTCTGTCCCCTGCAGAAAGGGCACCTTGTGATCCAAATTAATGCAACTCACTGAAAAATGACAGACATATGTTTGCATGCTTAGCTCGTGGCTCAGGCAGTCCGCCCCACAGACAATATTAGGAACTGTCACCCTTGGCTCCAAGGGGCTCCTGGAAGGAACACAGGGAATTCCCGGGGGAGGGCAGCCCCGCAGAAATCATTTTTTTTTACATATTTTCCTTATTCGACACAGCAGGCATGACTTGGGTGAGGGGCAGAGGGAGAAGCACTCCCCCTGAACAGGGAGCCTGATGCTAGGTTTGATCCCGGACTCCAAGGGCAGGACCTGAGCCGATGGCCAATACTTACCCCACTGAGCCACCCAATAACTCCTAGAGAGATGTTGTGAAACAATCTCGTATAAATAGGAGTTTTCCGGAGCAGCAGATAGTAAAATAAACATTTAAGTCTCCTATGTGCCCTCAGGAGTATCCTTTTTTTAATGTCAAAAAATGGACTTAGTTAACTTACAGTGCAGTATTGTGTTCTGCAGTAGAATTCAGGGATTCATCACTTCTCTCCACCGCTCAGAGCTGGTCACAACAAGTGCCTTCCTCAATGCCCATCATCCATCGACCCCTCCCCAACCCACTTCCCTCCATGACCCCACAGTGTGCAGGGATGCCTTCACTCTGAGAGTTCCATCGTGAGCCATCGCCACAGTGACCTGATGACATGCACCCACCCTTCTGTTTCAACTGTCACTCTGTGAGCCGAGCCCCTTGCAGTTTGGTGAACAGGTGTAAAGGTCCCCATGATGGGAAATCTCAACTGCTGTTCTATGGGTATGTGCCTATCGATTTTCTCAATTCTCTTCTCTCAAGCGGGCTGCCTCCCTTTTACAGAGACCGGCTTCCTCTCTTTGGCTGTTCCTTTCCACCCTCTGACTTCTCCTGCCGGTTCGATGCCTGTATTTGTTCGTTTTTCTGGGTTATTTCATTGGGATTTCTTGGGGAAGCTGCCTTCAGAAAACCATATTATTTCTGAATGCCAATTTTGGACACAGTCATGCAGGGAACACACCCAGGTCACACGCCACACTGTTGTCCCTGGATCAGGAGAATCTTGGTGCAACCCAGGCAACACATTTGAGGGGAACGAATTGCCAGTCACCTCTTCCCAATGGAGATGACAACATCGGAGAGGAACGGTCAGTGGTCGAAATGTAGCTGCTTTTAGAAGGAGAGACAATGGAAGATACCGGGGTGTTCTCATGGGTTGATGTGGAGGGTTTCACGGGCCGTCTGCATGATGCCCGGGAGTGGACGGGAACGGGCCGTGCCGCCGGGTGGGTGGAAAGAACACATGGCAGCTGCACAGTGGACTGTCTGCTGGTCTCAAAGACACTGCTGGGCTGGGTTCTCAAGGCCCGGCCTAGGGAGGGAGACAGGAGACTGTCCCCTGAACCTGCAGTCTCCAGAGGGGATCAAGAGACCTGAGAGTAGACAGGGGATGTTGGGGAAGAATGAGAGAGTAGGGAGGAACTCACTCCAGCCAGGGTAGCCTCACTTCCATCCAGGCTCCTCAGAACAGTCCGCACATCAAGAGCAGGCCATTCAGCACCATCCTTCTCCTTCCTGAAACCAACCACCCCAGCCCACATGGCCACCTCCATGTTCGTTCGTACCATGAACTGCTCCTCGGGATTGGCCAGCTCAAGGCAAGCGAGTGCTCAGTAGGGTCAGAGTGTGACTGTCAGGAGTGGAAGGCAAGCCAATTCTCGGTGGGGTCCTATGAGACCATTGGGAGTTTGAATCAGCTTGGGAGCCAAGCAGAACACCAGTAGCCGTGGGGTACAACTGGCCTTCAGGACGGCCGTGGGCGACTGCGCTGACCTTGCAGAGAGGTGAGGGAACGTGGCCCATGCTACATGTTCCTGGTCCTTCACTAGGGCCCCATTTGGAAGAAACCGCCACGTATTTGATGTCAGGGCCCCAAACACAGGTGAGTGAGGACTGAGTCTGGTCTCGTGGCACTCACTCTCCCCTACAGAAACACTGGCACAGGGGTTTTTGAGATTGTGAGGGCAGCTCTTGGTTCAGGGCTTCAGGACGTTTTCTCAGGGGCCCTGGGTTGGTGTCAGGGGCTCGGGGATCTCCATTCACAGGGAAACAACGACATTCCTGTCCCAGATCCATCCCTCATCAGGGTGGCAACTCTGGACAGTCCCTTCACCACCCTACGTTTCAGGGCCCTCCACTGTCCAATGGGGCTTCCAGCCCATTGCCACTCCCATCGGTGCTGCTGTGGGGAGGACAGGAGAAAGGGACATGGATTCTCTGTTGGCTGTCAGGCATCGTTCTCATGGGAAGGAGAAAGAGGGGGCTTCCATCCTCCCGTGCAGTGGGGCCATCCCAAGCCCCACGTCTGGCTTCACCTGCAGCCAGCCGTCTTGCTGAGTCCGTAGGCAGTCCGTTCAACACCTGCTGAGCGACTGGGAAGCATCCCGTCCTTCCCTAGGTCGAGGTGCTCCTTGGACTCAAGCACTCGGGACACCGTGACGGCACCCTAACGTCTAGGCCAGAGGGCAGGGAAACGGGGCCCAGAGGGTTCTCGGGAACTCTCTCGGGTAGGCGTGGCTGCTCAGTGGGATGTGAACCCAGGCCATCAGGCATGCGCATGGCGCTCTGCTGCGTTTCTGTCATGTCTCTCCTCAATACGAGCCGTTGCCCACAGAACCTGTGGGTGTGGGAGGGGGCGGAGGTCAGAGCACAGCACACGGCGACCTCTTCCGAAGTCCCACCTGGAGGGAGGAATGCCTGCGGGGCAGCTGGCATGTAGGGGCAGGAGACGGTTGGACTACAAGGAAAGAACGTTCAATCCCCCTGTGGGCTTCGGACAAGATGCCGACACTGCTCTCTCTTTCTATGCGTCTCCCAGCCATCTGTGAGGAGCTTCTCCCTGAGGACGTGGAGCCGCCCACAACTGCACGGGCCCCTCCATGGACACCCAGGAAGAAAGTCCGGTTCTCCCTCCACGATCAGGTCTACCCCATCGGGGACACCGAGGAAGGTACCTCGGAGACTGACCCATTATGTTGATTGGAGACACATTCTTTTGTTCAGTAGCACAGACTTAATCGAAGCTTTTAAAACTGCTGAGACACATTTTCCTCTGATTGCACTGGTAGCCGTTTTCCTCTATGCCCTCTGTCCCCACTGAGTCCACAAGTCACGATGAAATTCTCATTCAAACTGGACCCAAGGGGCACAGGAAAAAAAGTGTCTACTAGCTGAAGGGATGGCTCTTAGGTCTTTCTGGAACACACAGGTCCATGTAGGTCTCTCCAGGAAACATGGCTCTTAGATGTGTAGGAAGGAAGAGACCATGTTTTCCACCAGTAACGCTGAACAGAAAAATGGAACAGAATACGACAGGAGGCTTCACGATCTCCCCCCTCCACTTCCGCCCACAAGCCACATCTTACACGGGTGTGCTACGTACCTTCCAAGGAACAAAATGACCTCACCACGTTTGGGGAACTCAAGCATCCAGTACATCCCATGGGGTGACCATTCTACAAACCAGGCCGGCCCATTCGGTGATGTCTTCTCACTCTGGAAACAGACAGAAATCACGTTACTGTCTCACACAGCTGGGTTCCCAATAGCCATAGACAGGCACAGCCCCCAAATTCATCGTGAGAGGAAAGGACACATGAAATGGCATCCATACACATCCTGGAGCGCTACTTAGGTATACGAAGAAACAAAGGTTTCCAATATTTTAGGAAATAGATGGCCCTTGGAAACCTGACACACATTTTGAAAGCAAGCACGCAAGGAAAGAGGCACATTACGCGATCCCAGGCTTTGAGGACACTAGAGTAGGGACATTCGTCAACCCAGAAAGTGGAAGGGACGGGGCAGGGAGGAACGGGGGCGGGCCGCTCATGTACCTCTCACGGGTACAGAGATTCCATGAGATAGGAGGGCAATGCTTTCCACATAGATGGCAGCGCTGTCCACAAAGCATCAGGGATGTGAGCAGTGTCACTGAACGTACACGTACTAACGACTACAACCGTCCAAGGTACTTAGATTCTGTCGCCGGAAAACCCACTACTCCAAGGCAATAGAGGACCGATAGGTTCACAGCAGAGATGCAGGGAAGACAGCTGAACAGGCCCCATGACCAGGTGAAGAAGCGGCAAGCTGGCTTGGCTTCACAGTGTGCAGGAGGGCTCAGGGGACTGTGCCCTGAAACCCACTGTGCCTGGAGCGTTTCCCGGACGGACGCTGATGAGATCCCACTGATGACACCCCCTCCGTTTGAAAACCAAGGCCTCATTTCCCTTTTCCATCCTGCTCCCCTCCTCCGTGTTTCTATGGACACCAAGGAAGTGGGCCCAGTGGCACGTCAGGCCTCGCTTGGCCACTCTTCACATCCATTCCCTCTGGCCCCGCATCCACATCCAGCACACTTAATTCCCCGAGTCATTCCTCAGTAGCGCATCCAATGTCCTGGCGGCTCCTCTCTGTTCTCCTAGACCCTGTGGAGGGCCAGTCCAAGGACCTTCCGAGGGGCTGGACGGAGGGAGGCGCCCCAACTCGCCCTCAGGTAAGCTCGCCTCTCTTTCTCAGAGACAGAAATGGTCCTTCCTTGATTTCTTCCATCAACGGAGTCTGATGAACATCGGGCACTTTACCTCCCAGAGGAAGGGGGCAGCAGTCTCCCCTCGTGGAGGAATGCTGGGTCCGACCTCTTACGCACACTGGACCCAAAAAGGGTGATGACACGGGACAGCCTCACATACAGACTCCATGGGATCAAACACCTTCTTCAGCAGGGAAGGTTTCTCCTTGAGAAAGAACGTTCTGTCTGTTGATCCGAATGGACTCCGGAGATCTGCCACGAACAGCTCCAGCAGCATTCAAACTGTCCTCTTTCACTCGGGTGGGGGGACATGGACTCCAACACGGGACCTCAGCCAATTAGCTACCCGAAGTCCTCCCCAAACCAAAGAGCTGGCCCAACAGTGGACAGGAGGCTGGGATCCTCACTGTGTTTCCTTTTCCCCGATCGCAGGTAGACGCTGGGAGGAATGACAGCTGTACGTATTTAAGACCATCAGGCTCTGGGTGGAAATCTAGAGTACAAAGAAGGCCACCCCCTGATTCTGGGTTCCAACAAGGAATGGGGCTCGGGGGATACTGACCGAGACTGTCCAGTGAGGCACGGTCACCACATCGTACAGGGCCTGGAAGAACTCGTACATAGGGAAGGGGTGATTTGTGTGCACGTGGGATGAAGGCCTGTATGGGTGGGTGCTTGGGTATGTGTTTGTGTGTGTGTGTGCATGCATTATGCTTGTGACCCTAACCCTAACCCTAACCCATCGTCAAGGGAAAGCATTTAGTCCAGCCACACCCTAATCCAGCATCATCCGAGGATCCACACCGGCGGGAACCCTGACCGATGCGGTCAACATGGAAGAGCCATTAGATACAGCTCTCACATTTGAAGACACCAGACAACTCAGAGCAGAGAAACCTGGGTCTGTCATCACTGGGGTCCTGCCTGGACCCAGAGGGCCACCTTTCTCACCACAACAGAAATCACACAGTACAAACCCCGTGTCTCCCATCACTGAGACAGAGCCTTCTGCCAGAAGTGGGCCCCTTCCCAACACCACAGAACTCACACGGGGAGAACCACTAGCGTTGTAGCCTGGTGGGAGAAGCTTCAGCTGGGGCTCAGGCCTGAGCTCCCGCTACCATCTCAGAGTGCGGGTCATCCCTCTCACGGGAGCGAAGGTGCAGGGACCTCCTGGGACCCCCTGCATCATTGCTGCGGCTGAATGTCGATGAAATCCATATGGGAATCCCATTCCTCACGGAGCCAACACGGGAAGGACCTGGGAGGATTCGCACACAAGAAAATCCTCCCGTTGTGATGAGGAAAGGAATGGGCTCAGGTATCCCTTCTTCCTTAGCCAGCAATGACACCCTCACACCGAGGAATCACTGATCCCAACGCAACGGGGGGAAACTCTTCCCCGGACACTCACATCAGAAAATCACTGGGCAAAGACCTCCCAAGGAATTTCTTGGGGTGACACTGAGATACAAACTCAGAGACTACAAACACCTACAACTCGGTCCCGTTCTGACAGATGTGGAATGCGCTATTCCAGTAACCAGTAGCTAGAAATCAAGCACATCTGCTCTGATCCATCAGTACTTGCATAAAGGCCAGGATCACCGAACAGGCGGGGTCTCACAGCCGTGCACACTGTGCCAAGTAAGAATGGGGGACTTTTCCTTTTTTCACAACTGACACAGGTACTGTCTCTTGGTAGGAAGTTGGATCCCAGGAAGTACCCCTGCCTGGGATCCATGAGAACATCAATTGGAGGGTGAACTCAGAATCTCAAACATGAGGTGATCGACGTATGTTCACGAAAATATTAGCCTATCGACGCATGTAGATCGCAAGGATGAATGGCCACAAGATTCAACAAACACACGGTTTGTGATCTACCTCTCCTGTGTCCTTAATTCTACTAATATTGTCCTCACAAATTGGAAAGGATTTACAAATTTATTACACGCTTAGAAATATTTCTATTTACTTCACTTATTTGAGAGCGACAGAGCTAGGGAGGGAGCAAGAACAGTCGGGGTCGGGCAGTGGGGAAGAGGGAGGAGGGTGCCCAATGCAGGGCTTGATCCCCCAGGATCCAGGGATCCTGACCTCAGCCAAGGGCAGATGCTTACCCAACTGCGCAACCCCGAGGCTGGCAAATTCATTTCATCTTTTACAAAGGGGCTCTTCTGGAAGACCTGCTGGGACCAGGGCAGGAACACCTCTACAGTTCAGCATCAGGCAGGGAGGGCTTCCTCCCCATCGATGAGAACGTGGGAGCCAAGGGGTTTTCTCCACCACCAAGAACAGCTACTTATCTCTGGGCCTGAGAGGGTGTGCGACCACTGCAGACGTGGAAATACTCCCCGATTCGGAAGATTTTAGAACAGGAGCGGGTTCTTACGCTCCCTTCCATAAAGTCAAAGCATGTCTAGGAATGCCTGCGTGGTTCTTTCAGTGAAGGGACCAACTTTTGGTGTTGGCTCAGGTGATGATATCAGGGTTATGGGACTGAGCCCCGTGTCCGGTTATGCAAGGCATGTGGAGCCTGATGAAGGGTCTCTCTCATCCTCTACAACTCCCACTCCCTCCCCCCAAAAAAACAAAGGAGAGAGAGAGAGAGAGAAAGGTACAGAGAGAGAACGTGTGCGGAAGTCAACTCAGACATCCATTTGTAAAGATGCCCGGGATTCTTTGCTCTAGAGGAAGGGCGCAATAAAGCAAGTGTGGGCAGAAGGTCGATTGTTGAGAGAATGTCTATTTATAAGGTCAGCCTGCAATAACTCAGGATTCTGTGACGAGAGGCAACCTGGATTTCAGAAGTTTTGTGTGGGGCAGGGACTTGAGGAACCTTGTCCATATGTGCCACTAAGTAATTTTCCCCAAGCAGCAAACTCTAGATATTCTGGTTAAGGGTGTATCTCCAATTTAATCGACAAGAAGAGGGTATCTTTCCCTCCAGAAGAAAGACAGAAGCCGGCAAAAAAGACACCCAAGTCAAGGCCTGAACCTCAACCCAGGCGGGAGGTTCCAAACTAAGACAACTTACCACTGTGATGTACATCCACCAGGGAGATGACACAGGTCACACTCCTGTACATTTTGCACTTGAATCTGCACTGAAGAGACAGAGGCCAGATGCATTGGATGCTGCCAACGAGGCCAACTCACCGGAGACTCAAAGCACCACCTGTAAAAACAGGGAGAGTATTTAGTTTAGGTCTCAGGATCTGCACTCAGGAAGACACAATGTCACACAAAACTGAAAGCATGCCCTTCCCTTCTAGCAGAGAGCACAAGCTCAAAGAGGCCGAAAGCACAGAATCTCGAAATTTGTGAAAGACTTAGCAGTGATGTTGGCAGCCCTTCAACTAATACATGCATGGTCAATTGGCTTCCGGGAGGTCCATGATATCTTTGCCACACCCAAGCAGGAGGAGGAGGATGTGGGCCAGGAAATGGCCCAGAGGTCAATCACCATGTGCAACTAGTGACAGGAGTCTAAATAAGGGTCCTGCTGCTCCCAGAACCAAAACTGAAAATCTGCATAAACCCTATTTCAACTGCATTTTGCATGACCGTCCTAGGGATGCTTACTTCTCCTGGAATCGTCTTTCAACTTTGACACACGTTCTCATTCATCTACCCTGTCACTTCAATGACACGGAACTCCCATAGGAGATGTGCATATACTCTACCTCCTCAATGTCTTTTTTACTCTACGTGAGTGACTCTGTTAGTCTTGCTTCCTTTCTTTTTTCACAACTCTATTTGGCTGAAAGGAGCCTCCGGTCTTTCCTTTCTAAGACATGTCTCTCCTGGACCCTGGAACTCAAAAAAAGAAATAAAAAAACCAACAACTAATCACCACCCAATACAAATATAACCTATACCTTGGAGACTGAAGTTGTTTCACTCCTAATCAGAGACTATGCTACTGACCCAAAGGGCAAGCCCTCCAACAACCAGCTTCTAGAGGAGTCTGGGACGATTTGGGGTATAGTTCTGATAGGATTTTCCCAATCAGAAAACACTGCCAGCCTCCAGAGTGAGGTCCCCAAACCTGACTGCGAACTAAACAGATTCAGAGCTTCATGGGACCCATTGTGAGGCACAGAAACGCCTGGCAGTGGTGGCAGCGGGTGCCAGTCCACATGGGTGATGGATTTCAGTTCAACGGATTTGGGATGGTTTCTTAGATGCAAGAAGGCAGCCGCAAGCACACTTGGTTGCTTAGCATCTATTCTAACTAAGCCTGGCAGGCACAGTGACGGACCGTTCCATGCAGATTTTGAAACCGTGCTGTGCTGGAACTTCTCATGAGGAATCTCTAGAGTGAACATTCAGTAGTGTGTCCAGGCCAAAGCCAAGCACAATACTCCCATCAGACTTGACTGCAATACCTGTCGATTTGGGTGGATTCCTCTTCTCGAGGTCCTCCAAATATCCTGAGGTTCCTATACCTGCCAAAAAGTAACGTTCCCTACACATCTGGCAAGGCTCCTGGGCACTGTGTCACTGAGGTGTGAAGCTGCTATTGCCAAGGGGCTCCACAAAGTCACCGTTAATTCCTGAAAATTGTCTGGTCATTATCTGGGTCTATACACATTGTTCTCAAATTGGACATTTCACTCAATCCCTTGGTGAAATAACCAATGTTTCCAGCGGTATCTGTTACAAGAAAAAGGTGCTTGTGCTGAATTTACGCCAATAATCCTAAGTAACTTGGAAGAAAGAATTCTCCCTGAGAGTTTCTGAATGATGGAGGGCTCAGGGAGGGAGAGAAGTTAAGTGCTCCCATTTGTTCACACAGAAATATTTCATCACATTTCTGTAGATCATGGATATTTTCAGATACAGTTTCCCTCAATCTGTAAGAAGAAACAATAAAGAACCAGCAATGTTTCAAACAAGAGTCACAAAGGTAGACTCATCTTCCTCAACTCACTCAGTCCCCCCTTATTAATTCTTATTCAGCTTGAATGCAGCTTTTCCATGATTTCTGCAAATCCATACCCAGTTGCGTTTGAGAATTTTCACAATCGGACACTAAGACCCCACGAGACACAGCACCGTGTACAGTCACAGGCATTTCATGGCAAAGTGGGGATGAAAGGCCTGCGGACACACGCTTAATGAGAATATTTCACCAAACACAGAAGGTAAGACATCACCATGGAAGCAGAGAGGCCACAAGACCTGCATCCTGGTCTCCAGGGCATGGCGTATCCACGAGTTTCCGTATCTCCAAGCCAAACACGCTCATATCTTCTGAGCTAAGGGTTCTGCTTCTAGAATTTTCTCCCAAGGAGAAAACCAGAGGGGTTGTAAAGGATTTGCAATGGTGTTTATGGAGGTTTCCTGGATGATGGTGAAGCCCTGCAGCTCACCACCTTGCCCCAGGCCCACAAACCTGTTCAGTGCCCTCTTTGCATCCACCATGGTCAGGCAGGTCTAGCCCTTCCTACCCCGGTTGCACAGCACACCCTCTCCTGGTGTCCACCAGGCCGCTCGGCCTCTGTGTTCCATGTCCTCGGTGGATCTCTTTGGAAGAAGGTAACCCGCATAGGGGTGGAAGGAGCAAATATACTCCTTCCCACCCTTTCTCCCTCCTTGCACCCATCCAAGGTTTGTGCAGGGGAGCACAGCTGCAGGGACATGCAGATGGGGTTCTTCTTCTGTGGCGCTTCCAAGAATCCCCTCGCACAGAGCCTGAGCCTTAGTGCTTAGCACGCTATTTTGGTCTCTACCCCCACCGCCCACCCCAGCCACGGGGCAGCATTCCACCTGCCAGCCTCTTCAGAAAGAACTCCCGCACCCTTGCTAGCTGCCCTCCATCCAACGCCCAGGTGCTGACCTAGGCATTCGAAAGACTGGATGAGGAGACACACCCACTGCACCCAGGTGCCTGAGTGCACTCCACACCCCACCGTCTACTTCAGGGTTGTGGTGATGGCAGACGTCCTGCTGTGTGCTTTTTGCCCTGACACATGCCAACCCTCCAATGCATCACAGAGCACAGAGCTGGGCTTCAGCCCCCCAGCGACCTGCCCGCCTCCCTCCCTGGTTTCAGTCCTTTCCTATGAGCTTCTGCCTGGGCCCTGCGACTCTGGCTCTGCTCCGGTGCCCCAAGCCCAGGGTGCAGGCCGTCAACAGGCAGTTGAGTAGGGGGTTCAGTGGCTGCTCTGCATTCCAGATCGCCCCAGCTCTGTCCTGAATCAGACCTAAGCTGGAACCCCTGTTTTGCCTCCAAGGTCAGGTGGCATAAAAAGGGCCTATAGTAGTTGGGGTGGCCCTGGGAAGGGAACCCCCTGAGGCAGATCCCAGGATGAGGCTGGACGGCATATCAGGGGCTCACTGGGATGGGAACCCAGAGCAGACTGCTGTGGAACAGGGAGCCCAGTGTCTGTGGAGGGTGTCCACATCACTGCCTCAACAGCTGTGTCCCTGGCGAATGACTGAATCTGTCTGTGCCCCATGTCTTCTGTAGAACTGGGACTCACAGCACTTTGTTCCCCAGTCTTTGGTGAGGAGAAACCAAGACAATGGACAATAAGCACCTCACCAGTGCTTGGAACAGAAGCGTCATCCATGAAGACATATCTCCCTAGGACTGCTTGGTAGGAAATGTGTTTTAGAACCCCTGGCTCAGCTGGTCATGTGGTTTTGAACATCAGAGAAAAAGCACTTGGCTTCAGGGAGCCTCCCTCCAACATGGTGACTCAGAGCCACCCTGATCCTGTTACACAACCTCCTCTCCAGGGACACTCCTTCCTGTCTGGTAAATATCGGGCTGTGTAGACACACTACCCTGCAAGCCCTGCCCAGGAAGCCGTGGACCCAGCAAGTCTGTGGCTCCCAAATGGGCCCAGCTGTCCTCCCCATGTCACCAGGACAGTGGACCTGGGCCTCTGGCCTTACCTCGCTTCTCAGTGGTGATGACGGTGGCCTCTAGGGGCTCCCCCAGCCCTGCCTCATCTTGGTCATCAGCGTGAAGATGTACGCAGACTCTGGGGCCAGCTCAGTGGCCATGAATTGCATCACCAGGGCACCCATCTGCACTGTGGTAAACGTGCTGGAGTTGCTGTTGGCCAGGCCGTAGGCGATCTGATACCCTATGGGTGGGACAGGAGGGCCACACATCAGTCTCATCACCCCACTCGGACCCCACATTCCCGCCACCACCACCCTGCCATGTTTCCACCACGTCCTTCATCCTCTGCCAGCATCTGAGAGGAACGGCACAGCCGCAGTGGCAGATGGAGGCTCTGAGTGCTGGGCCCCCATGACTCTCGTTCCCCTTCATCCATCCCACCACCAAGATATGGAAACAGTTTCATCTTTAGTGATTCAAAACTTACACAAAACACCAGTACTCATCATATCAGCAATTTAGAACCTCCCAAAAAACCAAGTTCCAGAACCAGATGCCTTTCATGGTAAATTCTACTGTTCAGGGAAGGATTCATACCAGTCCTTTGCTCACTTTTCAAAAAAACAGAAGAGAAAGCTTCTAAACTCACTTGCTGAGGCCAACATTGCCCTAATACAAAAATAAATGAGGACACCCCGAGAAAGTATCTTACAGTCCAATATCCCTGATGACCATAGATGCAAAAATGTTCAACAAAATACTAGCAACCCAAGTTCACCAATATGCTGAGGGGATCATATAGTATGATCAAGTGGGATCTTGCAGGAATGCAATGATGGTTTACAGGTGTACATTGATCAAAGTGATACAGCACATTAACAAATTAAAGAATAAAAATGATGTGATCATCTTGAGATGCAGGAAAGCATTTGACAAACTTTAATATCCATTTGCAATCAAAATTATCAACAGAGTACATACACCAGGAACATACCTCAACACCAAAAAGGCCATATATGGGCACCTGGGTGGCTCAGTGGGTTAAAGCCTCTGCCTTAAGCTCAGGTCATGATCCCAGGGTCCTGGGATTGAGCCCTGCATCGGGCTCTCTGCTCAGCAGGGAGCCTGCTTCCCCCTCTCTCTGCCTCTCTACTTGTGATCTCTCTCTCTCGCTCTCAAATAAATAAATAAAATCTTTTAAAAAGGCCATATATGACAACCACACAGATTACATCACATCCCATAGTGAAAAGATTTAGCTGTTACTATTTCCTCTAAGATCGCCGAAGTTAGGAACACTGCCGATCTTTCCTTGCCACTTTTACTGAACATAATATTGAAAATCCAAGGCAGAACAATTATGCAAGAAGATAATCAGAAGGCATCAAAACTGGAAAGAAAGAAGTAAAATGGTCACTATTTGCAGATGATACAGAATATAAGGAAAACCTCAAAGAAGCCAATGAAAAATTGTTCAAACTATGACTAAATTCTGTAAAGGGACAGGATACAGTATCACTACCCCAAAACCTGCTGCGTTTCTATACACTAATAACGAATCATCAGAAAATAAATTAGGAAGATCATCCCACCTGAAGTTGCATCAAAAAGAATAAAATACCCAGTAATAAACTTCACCAAGAGGTAAAATCTTGTATAATGAAAACTACAAGACGGTAAGGAAAGAAACTGAAGGCAACACACATAAACCGAAAGATACCACATATTCATGGGTGAGAAGAATGAATAGTGATAAAATGTTTGTACTTCCCTAAACCATCTACATTGCAATTCCTATCAAAATTCTAAGGACATTTTTCACAGAAAGAGAACAAAGGATCTAAAAGTTTGTATGATGCCACAAAAGACTCTGAATACCAGAGCAATCTAGAGAAAGAAGAACCACACTAAAGGCAGTGATCAAAAGCCTCCCAAAAAACAAGGGCCCAGGACCTGACGGATTCCCTGGGGAATTCTATCAAACTTTCAAAGAAGAAATGATACCTATTCTCCTGAAGCTGTTTCAAAAAATTGAAGCAGAAGGAAAACTTCCAGACTCTTTTTATGAAGCCAGCATTACCCTGATCCCCAAACCAGGCAAAGACCCTACCAAAAAGGAGAATTTCAGACCGATATCACTGATGAATATGGATGCTAAGATTCTCAACAAGATCCTAGCAAACAGGATCCAACAGCACACTAAAACTGCACCATCTTCTTACATCATACACAAAAATTAACTCAAAATGGGTCAAATACTTGAATATAAGTCCTGGAACTATAAAACTTGTAGCAAAAAACACAGGGTTTGGAAAGGTCCTTGACACAGGTCTTGGTAGTGGTGCTTTTAAGCTGATACCAAAGTAAAAACAAACAAAGAAGCAAAGTGTGGGCCTACATCTAACTATAAAACATCCAAACAACAAAGGAAACCACCAACAGAATAAAATGGTAACCTAAGGTAAAACATTTATAAATTATATATCCAGTAAGGGGTTAATATTCAAAATATAAAGAACTCATGCAACTCAACAGAAAAACAAAACACACAAAAGCACCAAAAACAACAAAAACTCTGCAAGTAATCTAATGTAACAGGAGCAGATCCAAATAGACATTTTCCTAAAGAAGACATACAGATGGTCTACACGAACATGAAAAGATGCTCAACATCATTAATTGTCAGGGAAATGCAAATCAAACCAGAAGGAGGCACCACTTCACACCTGTCAGAAGGGCCATTATCCAAAACACAAGAAATAGCAAGTTTTGGTGAAGATGTGGAGTAGAGGAACACTCTAGTGCACCATTACTGGGAGTATAAATGGGTGCAGCCACTATAGAAAACAGTACAGAAGTTCCTCAAAAAAACGAGAAACAGAACAACCAAAGGAGCCAGGAATTCCCTTTCTGAGTATTTATCTGAAGGAATTGAAAACACTAACTCACAAAGGTATACTCACCCCTGTGTACACTGCAGGATTATTGACAACAGTGAAAATAAAGAAACAACCTAAATGCCATCAGTGGATGAATGAATAAAGAAATTGTAGTCGAGAAACACAGTGGAATCCCACTCAGCCATAATAAAGCATGAAATCTTTCGATTTACAACATGGTGGCCCTTGAAGGCATTATGCTAAGGAAAACAGGCCAGAAAGACAAATACTAGAAATCACTTACACGTAGAACCTGAAAACAAGACAAAATAAAAAATGTGAGCTCACAGACAGAACAGATGGGGTTGGCAGAAGTTTGGGGTTGGAGGTGGGAGAAACGGGTGAAGGGGTCAAAAGGAAAAAAGAAAACAAGCCCAACTCTAGCATCTTTTTTTTTCAATTAAGTAATCTGTACCCCCAACATGGCTCAAACTCATAACCCAGAGATCAAGAGTCACACACTCCACCGACCCAGCCAGCCAGGGTCCTGGAATTGTAGCATCTTCCGATACTCAATGTATGGAGAAAGGGGAAACTAATTTAAACTATGGTATTTTGAGGGCTAGGTATTTCTTGGTAAATGTAAAAATGAAAGAACACATTCTTCAGGGTCACACACTCAGTACTGTATCTAGTTCTAATATTTATCGTGACATCGTGCAAGGAACTTATCTTTTTAATTTAATTATTGATTTGAGATACAGAGAAGGGGGGACATAAGCAGAGGGAGGAACAGAGGGAAAGGGAGAAGAAGACTCCCCACTGAGCAGGGAGCCTGACCTGGGGTTCCATCCCAGGAACCTGAGATTATGTCCTGAGCCAAAGGCAGAAGCTTCAACGACTGAACCAACCCAGTGCCCCTACTTAACCTCTTGTCTGCCTGTTTCCCCACCTCTGAGGATATTATGAATATTTTCTTTTAGAATAGCTTCTATTTTTAATTTAAGAATACTTTTTAGAATTGAATGAAATAGAAGTCACTTAGAATAATACCTATGAGAGCAAGCCCTCAAAAATGTTTAAAAAAAATCTTATTCTGGGAGTACCTGGGTGGCACGGTCAGTTAAGCAGCTGACTCTTGATTTTGGCTCATATCAAGATCCCAAGCTCCTGGGAGAGAGCCCCGCTCCAGGCTCCACACTCCGTGGGGACGCTGCTGGATGATTCCCTCTCCCTCTGACCCTCCCCTCTCTAGCATATGCTTGTTCATGCACTCACCTTCTGTCTCTACAATAAATAAATATGTCTTAAAAAATCTTATCCTGGACATTTGTTGGTTGCATAATCATTTTCATAATTGGGCAGTATCTCCTAGTTTACAAAACACTTTTATACACATTCTCTTATTGGAGTCAGGATATGGTCCTGGGAGAAGACTTTATTGTGTTTACTTATAGAGGAAATAAAAAAAAAAAACTTAGAGCAGGGGTGTTCTTTGTTCAAGGCTGCAGATCTAACAGATCATCTTCTGATTTTCAGTCCAATGGAGGAGAAAAAAAATCCAAACACTGTAACAAGAGCCAACGAAGGGCACTACAAACTGAAAATGGGATCAATGCAGCAACACGATGCAACATTTATAAATATTTACACACCCAGCAGTGGAGCAACTAAATATGTAGAGCATATATGAACAAACCTAAGAGAAGCCATCAGCACCAATACCATAGGGAACTTTAATACCACACACTTATCTCAATGATACACCATCCAGACAGAAGATCACAACGGAAACATCAGCCTCAGACAACCCGTTACTTAGATGGACGTGACAGATACACACAGAACCCTCCATCCAAAAGCAGCACATGGAATACACTCCTCTCCAGTGCACCTAGACCATTCTCCACCATAGGTCATATGTGAGGCAACAAGACAAGTCAATAAACACCAGAAGCCTAGAATTTTCCCAAGTGATGACTCATCAAATCGACCATCTTTTCCAAGCACAGTGGCACAGAACTAGAAATCAATTACAAGAAGAAAAGTGGAAATTCATAACACAGAGACTAAACAACATGCTACTGAAAAACCAATTGGGTTCATGGGCAAACCTAAATAGGAATACAGAAATACTTTGAGGCAAAAGAAAAAATAATACAATCAAACAAAAGTTATGGAATGCAGTAAAACGGGTTCTAAAATGGGGCACCGGATTAGTCGGTGGAGCACTGTGACTCCTGATCTTGCGGTTTTGAGTTTCAACCCCACACTGGGCATAGAGCTCACTTTATTTTCTTAAAGATGTCATTTATTTATTTGACACAGAACGGGAGAGAGAGAGACAGACCGACAGACAGAGCAAAGTGCAAGGAGCAGCAGGCAGTAGAAGAGGGAGGAAGTGGCTCCCCGTGCTGACCAGGGAGCTGATGCAGGGCTCAATTCCAGGACCCTAAATTCATGACTGAGCCAAAGGCCAACGCCTAACAGACTGAGCCACACAGGCACCCCTTAGAGCTAACTTTAAAAAAAAGTGGTTCTAAGGAAGCTTATAGTGATACAGGCCTAACTCAAGAAACAAGAAACATCTCAAATAAACCGCCTAACTTTATACCTCAAGGAAAGAGAAAAAGAACAAATAAAGTCCCAAGTTAGTAGAAGAAAGGAAGGAATACTTCAGAACTGAAATAAATGAAATACAGACTAAAAAGACAGCAGAAAGACAAAAAAACAAAAACAACCACAACAAACAAACAAGAACAACAACAGATCAACAAAGAGGTGGTTCTTTGAAAAGAACAAAGCTGACAGAGTCTCAGCCAGACTCAAGCTAACACAAAAGAATGAGGACTCATCATCGGAAAAGAAGGAGATGTTCCCTGATACCGTGGATAGGCAAAGGCTCATAAAAAGTACTATGAACAATTACTCCCCAACAAGCTGGATAATCCAAAAGAAAAGGATACATTCCCAGAAACATACAACTTGCCAAGACTGAATCCTGAAGAAACAGAAATCTGAACAGACCAATGACCGGCAGGGAGATTAAATAGGAAATCAAAAACTTGCAACAAGCAAAAGTCCAGGACCCCATGGTTTCTCCGGTGAATTCTACGAATCACCCACAGAAACAAAATGAATACCAATCCTTCCCCAACTCTGCCAGAAAAACAAGAGGAAGGAAGGCTCCCCACCTCAATTTATGAGGCCAGCATGACCCTTATCGAAACCTCCCAAGGTGCCCCAAGAAAATGAGTAGTATCTGTGATGAACATAGACATAAAAATCCTCACCCAAATATCAGCAAACCAAATTCTACAATACAGGGAGAGGTACGATCCAGTAAGATTTACTTCAAGGATGCAACGGCGGTTCAACATCCACAAATCAAACTGATGTGCCGCATTCACAAAACGAAGGATCAACATCATAGGAAAATCTCAACAGATGCAGAAAAAGCATTTGATAGCGCTGCTCCCTGATCCCTGCCCCCCACCTGTGCTTCTGCTGCCTGGCTTGTCCCCACACCCTGTACCACTGCCACACCACTGTGCCATCCCCCACTGCCACCCTGCTGCACCCCACATACCTGGCACTGTCCCTTCCACCCTGCATTCCTGATCCTGACAGGCCGCTGCCACCAGCGCTGCCACCCCCCACCCTGCTACTCCACAGCACTGCCCCTTTGTCCCACAATGGCTAACCCTCACCATAGCCACCCTGCTGCCCTGCCCGTTGCGACTGATGCCCTGCTGTGACATCCCCAGTGCCCCTACCACTCCCTTGTGGAACCCCCAGGACTCTGCCACCCTGCTGTGCCACCCTCCAGTGCCTCTACTGCCCTGGTTCCTGTGTTTCCAACAGCACCACCACTGCTACCGTGGTTGCCGTCCTGCTCCTGCCCATCTCCACTGCCCCACCCGGCCCCCAAGCCATGCCGCACTATTGCCATGTAGCTGCTGCCCCGCTGGTCCCTCCCAACCATATCCAGGCCAATCCCTCCCCGCTTTGCCTCCCTGCTTTGCCTCCACATCTGCTGCCATCCAACTGCACTTCCTCAAGTCACTGCCGCCTCACTGTCCCCCTCCCCCACCATTTCTTCACTGCATACTGTCCCCTTGCTGCCACGGCTGTGCAGAGCCCCTGCCCTGCCCACACAGCTATTAACCTGATGCTCTTGCCCTGCTGGTCCCACCAAACATCCCTGCACTGCTACCACCTGCCGGTCCCCCAACTCTGCTCCAGTGCCTGCAGATTCCCTCCCCTTGACCTGCTGCTGCTGTCCCACTCATCCCAGCCTTCTCCCAGTGCTGCTACTGCCAGGGTGCCCCCGCCTCGTGACCCTGCTGTCCGCAGCACACCCCTCAAACTGTCCACCTTACCACCGCTGCTGCAGCTAAGCTTCTGCCCTGTGCCCCAGGCCACTGCTGACCTTCCCTGTCCAGCCTGACATGCATTAAGGCCCTGCCCCGCCCTTCATGCCCTTCCTGTGCAGTTGCTGTGCCACTGCCTCCCAGCTGGTTCCGTCCCCCCTTCTCCGCACACCACCACCTGCCTGCGACCCCACATGCACCCCTGCAGCCACGCTGTCCCACCCCGCCCACCACCAGGCTCATTACTGTCCTGCTGCCCCACCGCATTGTTGCTACCATCTCTCTGTGCTCTCCCCGCACCTCTACCCTGCCAGGAGCCCCACACCCCCACTACCTACTCCTGTTGCCGTGCTGCTGCCGCCCCACCAGTCCGACTCCACCTTCCCCACACTGGTACCACCAGGCTGCCCCCACAACATAAGCTGCTCCCACCGTGATGCACCCCCGTCCAGGGCGCCCCCACTTACAACCACCATTGCCTCTCCGCTGCTACCCTGGGTCCCCGCTGCTGCTGCTATCAGTGGTCCCGCCCTGTAGAAATGCACCAAGGCCAGCAAAGCCAGGCCCTTGCTTCGCTGCCTGACCCACCACGCCATGACATCGACATCCCGCTTATACCCAGCTAGTCCTGCCCACCCCCAAGGACACTACCGCCTAGCTTCTCCCCCACCCCACTCCGATGCCTCCTGGCTGCCAAGCGTGTGGCTTCCAGCACGTCCATCAGCCCCCGCACTGCTACCACCTTGCTGCCACCCTGCTGTGCCCCCCCACAGGCCCCCTTACTGCCCCGCCCACTCTGTCCTGTGCCCCTGGCCTCTGGCCTCTGCTGGGCTTCGCTGTCCGGCCTCGTTGGAATGCACTATGAGCAGGCCCAGTAAGCTAGCCAAGCTGTCCCTGTGCTGCTGCCTCAGGGCTGGTCCCACCCCCTCTCCCCCACACTGCCACCTAAATTCCACCCACCCCCACAGGGGCCACATGGCTGCCCCACTCGTGTGTCACACAGCTTCCCCTTACCACGGAAGCTCCCCCTCCCTGTACCACTGCTGCCTGGTGACACCCCCACTCCCTCCCCCGCTGCCCCCGCCCCCTGAGCGTTATAACCTCTCTGCCACCTCTTCCTGCCCATGGAGCCCACCACACTATGACACTGACACCCCGATTATGCCAGGCTGGTCCCTCCCCTCCACCCTGCATGACCGCCGAGCTGATTCCCCCCCCTCCGTTGCCTCCCCGCTGGCACGCGTGTTACTGTTTCGCACGCCCACCCCCTGCTGCCACCCTCACGCTGCCACCACCTTGCTGCCCCCCACATGTACCCCTGCCACCCTGCTGTGCCCCTCACACTGCCCCCGTTACCTCAGGTGCCACAGCTCCGCAGTTCCACTGCTGCCCTGTGCCCCTGCCCCCTTGACGTGCGCAATGGGCCCGCCCACCACGCCCTCCTAACTGCCGCTGCCCGCCCCTTGACGTGCACAATCAGCCCGCCCACCACGCCCTCCTAATTGCCCATGCCCCGCCCCCTTGACGTGCACAATGGCCCCGCCCACCACGCCCTCCTAACTGCCGCTGCCCCGCCCCCTTGACGTGCAGGACGGACCCGCCCACCACCCCGCCCCGTTGCTGCGCTGCTGCTGCTGAGCCCCTGGCTCCGGGCTGGTCCCACCCCCACTCTGGCTGCTGCTGCATCGATTCCTCCCGCCCCCCACAGTCGCCCCAAGGCAGCCCCACTTGGCTGTCACGGAGCTCCCCCACCATGGCCCGCCACCACTCCCTGTGCCACTACTGCCTGGTTGTCCCCGTCACCTGGCTCTGGGGACCCCGGCTCCCTCCCCCACCGGTCACGCCCCCCGACCATAGGGTCAACACCTGGCTGCCACCCCCTCCCGCCTGGGCAGCCCCACGGCCCCACCTACCACCCCAAGCCCTCACTGCCCCATTGCCCCACTGAGTTGCCCTTGATTCCCGCTGCCACGCCCCGCCCCCCACCGCTACCGCACCCCAGGACCTGGGGTCCCGCTGCGCATCCCCCAGCGCCACTGCAGCCCTCCCCTCGCTACTCCCCACGTTGCCCTTCTTGCCGCCCTGCCCCCGCCCCCATCCCCGCCCCGGTACCCGCCGGCCTGGTGCTGCTGCCAGGGTCTCCAAGACCACCGCCCCTTCCTTGGTGGCCCTGCGGCCGCTGCCTTGCCCCACTACCATGAGACCGCCGCCCCGCTGGTCCTGCCCACCCCCCACCATTAACCCCCACCCCAGTAGCGTCCTGCTGACCCCCACTGTGCTGCTGACCCACTGTGCCCCGCCAATGCCACTGCCACTCCACTGCACCTCCCCAACCCGCTGCGACTGCGACCCAGTGACATTGCTTCCCACTGCCCCGCCCTGTTGCCCCCGCTGCCTCACTGCACCCCTCTGGTTTCTGCCACCCCTCCCCGCTGTGCTTCCCACCCCGCCACTGTCGCGACCCCCACGCAGACCCTCCTTACCACCCTACCGCTGCCCAGGGGCTGCCTGGCTGCTCTGACGTCCCTGGCGCGCCCTGGACGTCATCAGTGGGAGACCGGCCCTAAGAGAATTTCTGCATAGGGGCGGCTGGAAGTGGGTTGTCGGTATAGACACGGGGGTAAATCCCAAGAAGGAAAATGTCAGCATAATTATGTTAAGTGTTAAAATAGCCTAAAAAGCTAAATGTAAAGTGCTTTCAATGTCTCCTTCTTTTCCATACAGTGACTTTATTCCTCATATTGTGCACCTGAAAATAATAAAATCCCACGTTAACTAACTGGAATAAAAAAGAAAACTGTAAAAAAGATAAATAAAAAATCTTTCAACATCATGTTTAAATTGACATACAGACATTAAAGTAAGAGTTTGCGTAATAAACTGTGTATATGTGTCTATGTGTTCGTTTTCAACCAAGGCTGGTCAAAATCATGGAAAAGATGTTTTATTTCTCTTCAGAATCACTCACTGTTCTGGGCTTTCATGTATAGTGGACCTACATATGAACAAGCTTTTCTAAAAAACTAAAGGAAAAAAAAGCCCCCAAGAACCAGCACTAGACGTCCACTGTAGAATTTCATGAACAGAAATGCCCTCGTTAGTTTTGTTGTATGAGAAGACCTTGGGAGGTACTCATTTGAGAAATAAGTGTCAAGTGAAATACATCATAAACAAGAACTTCTCCCTTACCGTAATGCTCACTGGGGAACTTAACTCTCCATTTTATTTTTCTCAGATGACACAAAAATCAAAACTTAGCAGCACACATAGCCCAGTGGTTGTATTAAATTTATGCTTTGCTCTCTGTTAGTGGTAGAACTGAAACCTTGGGGCCGACTCTGTGATCATACTTGTGTTACTTTTAGGATAAGATGTACATTAATATAAGTATGTGAATAAATCCACCCTTGTTATGTTTTCCACAGCAAGCATTTTCACTGACATAATTTCATGGGATCTTCATCACAGTCCAGGTGAAAGTAAAGGAAAACGTTTATAGTATATAAAAGGTAAACAAAGGTATATGCACAAAATAAGAATCTGTGAAATAAGACAAATGCAGCCCTGTAAGTTTTAAGACCTAATGGGCTGTATTAACTGATCTACTAATGACGTGGATAGTATCCTATCCAGTAGATAGAGGGGTGGTCCAAACGGCCACAAGAAAGAAAAGACTTCCAAGATAGCCTGTGAGATGCAGTGCGTGGGTGGTGCAGTCAGTTAAGTGTCACACTCTTGGCTTTGGCTCAGGTCCTGATCTCAGGGTCTTGGGATCCAGCTCTGCACAGGGATCTGTGCTCAGCACAGAGCCTGTTTGTGTTTTGCTCTCCCTCTCCCTCTGACCCTCCCACCAATAAATAAATCTTAAAAATAAGGCAGAAATGGAGAAAATAAAACATAATCAGCTAAGAATCCATTGTTTTAGGCAAGATCACCCTCCTAAGGGAAACAGAGGGGGCCAATCGGTAGACTTCCTAGCACTGACCAGGAATTTCCCACCTGGGCTGGCTAAAGGTTATATAGTTCTGGATGTTGAAACCCCAGTTGGGTCGGTATTAAGTCTTGGCTAACCAACTTGGGACCTTAAGCCATGTGAGTGCATTTTGAGCCTGTGGTTTTCCTTTTCAACAAACCCACCTTTTGATCAGACTCTCAGCTTAACTGACAGATATAAATTGAAGGCATTAATGCCACTCTCAGTAACTGCTCTGAAGTGCTCACAGTACTTGTTGGTCCTCAGTGTAGTATTCAGAGTTCTTGACCTTTCTGATTAACCCCTGTGATGTTCACAGGTCACCACTGCAGTCTTACAATTTTTGAGCTGGTCATGCTCTACATTTTTGTTTGTTTGTTTGTTTGTTTTTCTGGTGTTCCACTCTTAGAAAGATCATTACTATGCAGGTTAGTGTCTCTGCATTTGCATTTAGAGCTTTTGAGAAAACATAAAGCACCACACAGATTATATTGATTATGATAAACAAGATAATTCCCAATGTTTGGAGTGCAATTTGAGGCTATGTACTCCAAGACTCAAAGCAATTAAAAACAAATGAGTAAGAAAGACCCTGCTGAAGGAGTCACTCTTTTAAGCCACGTGGCTTCCTCAGTAATCTGATACTATGGGACTTCAACTTCCCCCAGAACTGTTCATCGGGGTTTAGCCCATGCTGTCGTCTGCAGCACAGACCTAGTCTTGCTCAGCTAAGAGATAACCAAGGGCTATCTTATTTTCAAGAACTCCTTTGGCCAGAGTGTAAGGATTCTCGTTGGGCAGACATTGCTTTGGCAAGGGGTTCTGCAACAATTTCAAGAATGAAGGAAAAGGTCTTGATCATACTCCATCTACGTTTATCCCTAACCAGGGAAGTAAGACCAGTCAAAGGCATGAATCTTGGAACACAATTTTGCCTGATAGTTCCCTTCTAACTCAGAACATGAATGCAGGGAAGTTAACCAATGAGATGTCTTATTTAGCTTGAGTAATTTCAGACCAGGGTTGAATTTTCTGGTAGCCTGAAATAAAAGGTTGCTCTAAATTCCAGAGGATACTGCTGTAGTAATGACCTGGGCAATGCCGATGAGGGTATTACCTTTCCAGGCCATTGCCAGAATAAAGGAAAAGACAAGAGAGGTAATGGATCACATGTTTGGTCAAAGCTTGGAGTGTTGATTCATTGCCTTGGGTGAACACGGTCTACCTAGATGTCACCTATTTCACATTCTTCCATGTAGATTCAGAAATATCAAGTGTCCGTGCAGGACCAGGTGTCAGGTGGAGACTTCTGTAGCTGTGGGATGTGCACTGGAGGCTCAATTCCTTTGAGTTTTACAGAAGGAGACTTAGTAAGGTCCCTCTTTTACTGGCTTTCAAGGGCTGTCTTCCTCTAATGATGTGTCTCAAATACTTAATCACCAGGCTGTAAACTGTGATGGAGAGGATCCTTTTAACTGTGATCTAGGAAGATTTCCATAACCAGTTGATGACAGGCTTGAGCACTGGACATCGCAGACTTACAGCAATTGGATAGACCAGCATGCAACACAACAGATCAGTAAAAGGTTGTACACTGAGACAATTCAATGAAGTCTGTAAGGATTTCCTAAAGGCTCCTGTGATTTGCCCACTGAAATATGTGCCCTGGTCCCTGGAGATCACAGAAAGTGTGCCCCAAGGGAGAAACCCATTTTTAACAGGGTCTTTACCACCGTGCAATCATCAGCCTCTTGGCAGGGAAAGGCTTGAACTGATCCAGAAAATACAGAAACAACAACAGGGTATATGAAAAATTGTACTAAGTGGCAGTGGAATGAACCCAGCTGCAGGTGTTCAAAGGGTCCACAGGAAGGAGACCTGAAACCTCTGGAGACAGAAAGTTGTTCAGGATTATGGACCTGACAGGTTAGACACCGCTGGTAAACACGGTTTTTTTTTGTTTGTTTATTTGTTTGTTTGTTTTTTACTGTTTTAGAAGGCTTCCCACTGATGTCCATGTATCATTTGAATCATCTTAAATGCCCTATGGTGGATGAAGGAATGAAAAAAAAATCAAGAAAAGTGGGGCTTGCCAGGGATCTGGGAAGAACCAAGTGGTTGTCTGGGATTTCCCTTAGCCCTGACTCTTTCTTTAAATCACTCCCATTCTTTACCCAGCCTCTTCTCTCTGACTCAAAAGGATACAGGTGCCATGTTACAAGGATATCAGGATGGCCTGCATCTGGCAATGAGGAGCCATGTTTTGTCGAACCGGAATGGACCTTATCTACATGTGCCACAATATTACAACTATAATAGCAAACACACACACACACACACACACACACACACACACACACACACACACACCAAAACAAAAACAAAAACAAAACAAAACAAAACAACAACAACAAAAACTTAGTATGAGGTTTTATTTCACAATGATTCCCATTCTAATTTAACATATCAAGTAAGCTATAATTAATTGAGCAAATCCTTTGGGATGTTCCAGGTCAAAGAGACTTAAGTGGGCCAAAACTCCAAAGAAAATTAAAAAAAAATCCACAAAATCCTTCATTCTCTTGAGGAAGGAAAACCAAATTGTGATGTTTTAGCAGCTTACTTTTGATTGGAAAATTCTTCATTCCAATCTTAGACCCTCCTGACCACGCATAACATTCCTTTCCAAACATTCCCTTTTTTGAAGGCTTTATAACTTTCTCTTTTACAGTCAGATTTTTGTCCTGAGTTTACCCTCTTTAGATACCCAGCTTTGCTGTAGAACAAAATTCCTTTCTTTTTTCCCTGGGGGGAAATAAATTTCCATTCCTCACTCCTTTACTTATGAAAAACACACATCTTACTTTCTTTGCATTCTGAGTTGTTTTTCTTATTATTTTCAGTAGCCTTCATTACATTACTTAGAATTCTTAACTCTTAGAAACTTTTCATTTTCAAAGAAAGCAGTTGTGAACTGTGAATAAGTATTCTTTAGGTTGGGAAATTTTGAATGAATTTCATAATTTGCTGAAATATGTGCTTCTTCATTAAACAATCTTTCAGGAAAGCACAAAATGTGTTTTAAAAAAGCCCAGTTTCTTTGCAATAAGGGAACCAAAAGGAGATAAACTCATGTTCATTTACTAATAACTTAGTATTATCTTACCTAGTAATGATCTAGATATTTAATGAAAGTAATTTCATTTAACCATTGACCTAACTCACCAAAACATTAAAGTTTTACTTTACCAGAAAGATTTGGAAGACTAAGACTTTATCTAAAATTTCTAAGTTTATTTACATCTATTCAATGTAATGTGTTGTTAACAGTTTCACTGAGATTACCCATAAAAATTGTGTGAGACATGGGGTGGGATCAGTGAAGTAGGACATGAGGATTGCAGGTTTTGCTTGTCCTGATGTGCACGGGTGATGGAAGGAAGTGTTGAATCACTATAATGTGCACATGGAACTAATATAACATGGTGTGTTGAGCAGCTGGAATTTTATTTTTATGTTTTTTTTATTATTTTTATAAACATATAATGTATTTTTATCCCCAGGGGTACAGGTCTGTGAATTGCCAGGTTTACACACTTCACAGAACTCACCATAGCACATTCCCTCCCCAATGTCCATAACCCCACTCCACACTCCCGACAACCCGCCCCAGCAACCCTCAATCTGTTTTGTGAGATTAAGTGTCACTTATGGTTTGTCTCCCTCCTGATCCCATCTTGTTTCATTTATTCATTTCCTACCCTCCAACCCCCCATGTTGCATCTTCTCTTCCTCATATCAGGGAGATCATATGGTAGTTGTAAAGAACAGAGTTTTAAAATGAGCAGGAATTAAGGATATTTTCAGTTTTTCTTGCTCATTTATTAAAAAGCAAGCATGGCATCAAATTTATCCCTAAAAGTTAGCCAATAAATTTGCTTTGGAGCAACAATGTGCATGCTTCCACTAGAGCACCACTCTGTTTCCACTGATTTGTTTCTAAATCCCACTAGACTGGAGAAAATGTCTCATTCCCATTTGTATTCTCAGCAATCGGCATAGCCGCCCATCATAATGCAGGTTCTCTGGAAACGTTTACAGAATGAACGCTGGCATAAAACTTTACCTGCCTACTGTGCAATGCCTACTGTGATCTTGCCAAATGCTCTTTTCTGGAGAAATCATTCTGCTTCTGAAATTTCTAAGAAAAAACATTCAGAATGAGCTCTCCCCACTTAAATATTTGTGTTTCATATGCATGGACAATGCGCTTCTTTTAAAACAAAATGGAAAATACTCCTTTTTTGTTTTTTTAACTAAGCCTTGGTTGTCTATAGAGAATATTGCTGAGGCTATGAATGCCTCAGGAATCAGTGTTTTTCAGATGTCTGCTTTTAATTATTTTTAAGAGACCCCCCACAGCTCAGATGTGTGAGCTGTGTGAAACTCAGAATTTGCGTAAATCTGGGAACCCACTGTTTGCCACCAACCAAGGTACTGCATGATGGCCTCAGTGCAGAGGTTAGTGTTACCCAAAGCCCCTCACCAACAGACCGCTAAGACACAAATAACCTCCATTCCCAAGAGTCTCCCTTTGATATGTATCAAAGGGAAGGTTTGTAGGTGGGAGACATTTTCTCAAGCCAAGAAGCCACCATCATGAATAACTCGATCATATCATCGCTACCACATCCTTTGTTGATGCCAGGCTTTGCAAGCGTGAGCTGCTTTTGTTTTGAACACTTGCTCTACCAAACAACACTAGCAAAATCACCCTGCAGTAAAACAAACTCACAAAATGGTGGCTTCAAACAATATAGCCACTATGATTCCTGCATGCTTCTCATTAAGGACCTGAGCCTTCACAGTGGCCAGTCTTTGCAGAATTGCTCCTAACTGTGGCAGTGTGGGGAGAGTCTTCAAGTGCCCCTAGGAATGAACATGACGCACCCATTCACATTTTATTGGCCAAAGTAAAGAACAAGGGGATTGCCACTCTCACTTGTTCCTAGAAGACAAAATTTTGGTAATAATTTAATAAACAGCACTAAGGTATGTCACAATTGCAGCTGATAAATAAAAATTTATCTTAAAAAACCTTCATTCCGATGTAGTCTAGCTGTATTAACTGTCTCTCAAACACATTTCTAAATAATATTCTGTACAAAATACAAGGAAAAGATTTGTATAAGCATTTTGTTTCTATTACTTTTGCTTGTGTTTGCCATAATTTGTCTTGTTCACTGTCTGACATTTAAGCCACTTGCCATTGGGAGATTCACCAAAGACCCTGTTTTAGGGTCCCCCATTATGGTAGGTGGAGGGTTTTCTTCACAAGAAATATGTAAAAATTTTGATAGGCACTGTGAGTTCAATAAAAATGATAGATAATTATTACCATAGGAAATATGATAAGATATTTCATTTTTTAAAAATATGTGAAATCTGGATGGATTCTGGCTGTTGGCAGAACATAAAACCTCCCAGTCATCCAAACTAGTTCTTATCCTGTAAACTAGTCATAAACCGTATACAGAAATCCACTCATAAAAAAATTAATTAATTAATTAAAAAAGAGAGCCACTCATTCTCAAGTTGCATTATAATGGTGGCCTGGAAAAATATTTGGAGCTCTTTTTTTTTTTTAATTAAATTTTTAATTTATTTTCAGCGTAACAGTATTCATTGTTTTTTCACCACACCCAGTGCTCCATGCAATCTGTGCCCTCCCCAATACCCACCACCTGGTTGCCCCACCCTCCCACCCCACGCCCCTTCAAAGCTCTCAGGTTGTTTTTCAGAGTCCATAGTCTCTCATAGTTCACCTCCCCTTCCAATTTCCCTCAACTCCCTTCTTTTGCTGATCATCCTCCTTCTAACTTAATCTCTATTCATGCTTGCCTTGACCTTCACACAGAAAGGCTATAGCCTTGTTCTGCATAACCAAGGCTACCATCATAGATGTCCAGAGGTGAGGGTTAGCCCACCTGAACACTGGCAGAATATGCCTAGCCTGGCGGAAGCTTCAGGATTACTCCTTCTTACTCTTGGTTGTAGGTCTGGAGTGAGAGCAATTGCAATGTTCCTCCACACTGTAGAATTCCACGAGGCACTGCTTCCACTTCAGATTATTCCCTTGCTTTTTTGTCCCCGGGGGATGCAGTGGCTTCCAGCAGTAGCTCATCTCTGGGTTCTCAGAACCATGCTTGCTCCCCTTCAATAAATTCTACTCATTGGAATGATTCCAGGGAATCCAATTCTTTACTGGACCTTGATGGATACCACTGTGCAAATCGAGGGATCATCACCTCTCCGTGTGTGTACTCATTTACTGAAAAATGGGTCAAATCAGGAATACCATCACCCAAAGATCAAACTGCTTCTGCCTTAAACAGAAAATATCTGAGCTTTGAAAATGTAAAAGCAATTACTGAATTCAACTCTCTTTCTCAGCTTCTGGAAGACAAGTCCTCAAACTTTATATCTCACCATAATTTCCCAAGATTTCCTACTCTTGTGAAGGTGTATTGAGCTGTTGTTGTTGTTATTTTTATAAATTTGGCATAGTGTGAGGAGATTGTATATCACATTTTGCTAATTCCAATTAGCTTGTTAATGGCCAAGTAAACTTGGACTTCCATCAATGATCTTCTACTGTGTATAGATTCCCATCTAGGCACTAAATGGTCTGTTAACTTTCATAAAACATGGGGGTGCCTTTTTTCCATTGAAGTGATATATTCTTCACCAAGTATTATGTTGTTGTCCTAAGCTTCGACCCATACTTCTCTTTTTGGGATTTGTGGGTCATCTCAGACAACAGACAACCATATTCCCCCTTGAGCTTCCAACTCCATCCTTGGGGCAGCTCAATGTGAGCCCCAGAGGGATATATCTTGGTGAGAGGAGTGGTACAGGATGGCTCCTGCCCATTTATGCACTCTCTGCAGTTACACCATCAATGACTGCATGATCTGAGGTCAAGATGGCAGCACTGTGAGCCCTCTGAGCCGCAGAAGGACTTACACTAAGTGCACAGCTCTTCCTATGCCAGTCTCAGCTCTATCCACATATGCCAGCCATCAGCCCCTCTGCAAGTATCCATGGTTTAAAAATTATAATCTCTTTCTTCTGTTTCCTGACCTCTGAGGGTAGCCGCTCCTTTGTACCGTTCCTATTCCATAATGTCTTTGTGCTTTCTTTTTGCTGCTCCAATTCTGAAATACGTGGTTAAAAATTCCATACAGCAAATGCATCTGTTTAAATAATTGGTGTGTTCTCTTTTTCTCTGGACTGGTCTCTGAATAATATGTATGCCAAATACATAAAATTTATGCAATTTATTTTAAAAAACTATAGATCAATGTACCACCCAAGAACAGCTCTTATTAACATTTTTACCTCTTTCTTTCAGCATTTTCTATTAATTAAATTATCTTAAACAAATATTATTTGAGACTGACATTTGTTGCTATGACTGCAAAAATAAGACTACACATTTTTTTTCTGTTATATCATGAAATCTTCAGCAGATATTGACCAAATTAGAGTGGTACATACAGAATATATATTAATATATTTGCTTATGTGCTTTACTCAAAATTTTAATGGGAAACGCAAGAAGGCACCTCACAGGCACAGGCAATTGTACTTCAGGGCAACCAATACTAAGGTTTCTGGAGAATCGGTGAGATTCTAGTTGGGATGCCATGCTGGGAGCAGGGTAGCAAACAGAACCAAAAGCAGAAATTACCATGGCAAATAAATGCTCCGAGTTCTTGGCTATTTTTGGTCGCCATCAAGATGTTACTCTCTTGATTCCTACTAAGCAGTATTTTCTGGCTTAGGTATCAGGCTGGACTGAATCACTGAATGACGTTTCATGACCTGATAGTCAGGAGGTGGGCAAGGTGTGTGTCAAGTACTCAGATTTGGAAGCTATTTGTCACCAGCAGTATCATCTAGGGCCTCTGGGTGCAGATGGCAGACAGGATGAGATCAGTGGGGCCACCCTCTCAAAAGGATGTATTACCAGGGAGTGGGAGGAGGTGGAGACACCTTCATGCTGTGATGTGGGGTGATGTCTGGGCCAAGAGAAAGGAAGGACAAAGGGCTTTGTAAGGAACACTTTGAACTCATGCAGTTGAAAGGACACCCCGGTCAGGATGATGGGAGTTTTGAGCAAGTAACATTTTAAAAGTCAAGAAACAAATGACACCTGGCATATGATCCACACGCAATCAGTATGGATGAAACTCTAAATAAGCCACCGGATAAGCACAGCTCTTTTATTTTTATTTTTTTATTTTTATTTATTTATTTGACAGAGAGAGAGATCACAAGTAGGCAGAGAGAGAGAGGAGGAAGCAGGCTCTCTGCTGAACAGAGAGCCTGATGCGGGGCTTGATCCCAGAACCCTGAGATCATGACCTGAGCCGAAGGCAGAGGCTTTAACCCACTGAGCCACCCAGGCGCCCCAAGCACAGCTCTTTTAATGAACACAATATATTTCCTAGCTATCAGCACATGTTTGTTATGAAAGATTAGGCTATATATAATTTGAAACGAAGAAACATAAAGCAACAAATGGCAGTTAACACTTTGGTGTGTTGTATGGAGAGCTCCGGCACTTGTTCCTCTTGACTTTTGCACAAGGTACAAACACATCACTGGTCTCTGTTCCTCTCTCTTCAGCATCTCTGTGGCTGTGTCTGTGCTGGATACATAATTCAGCATATTCTCTCATTCACACTTTGGAAACATACACTCTTATTCATGGTGAACTATGCAAAACTTATGGATTTCACTGAGGAGATGAATGCAATTGTTTATATCACACATCCCACAATTTAAAAAAATCTCCATGACAATTTATTTTCTCCCACAAGCACAGTATCAACCCTTATCACAGAGATATCTACATTTTCTTCTCCCTACTTCCTTCACCAATATCTGGCCTCTTAACATATATCACTCAGATATCTATTTTGTTACACACAGTGATTTGTTTGGTTCTTCCTGAGCTGACACCCCATCATCAATATGTCCAAACCCGCCTTGATGAACTAAATGCCTGTGTTCATAATCTCTGCCCTCTTTTGAAGACAACCACCTGCTACATGAGTATGGCCCTCATGTCTCTACACCACTCTAAACCATTTTTTCTCAAATATGCAGGAAGCTCTGTCCCAGGAGACTATCAATAGATAAAATTTCCTCATCTTATAAAAAATCCACTTTTGCATTATAATGTTCATAGTATTTTCACTCCATTTTTCACATAAAATATACTGTGGATATTATTCCAAGTCAGTTAATGGATAATGATGGGTGATCTCTCTTTGTGGCAGTGCTAGATAATACCTTTGAAGTGTCTAGTAGGAAAGAGAGTCACACACACACACACACACACACACACAGTGGGATTAGAGGCACCAACACTCCCCATAGCCAGACATCTGTGTATGACTGTTGGCCTCCCAAACACTGACTACTCATAACCTACTGTTGACTCGAAGCCTTACTGACATCATAAATAGTCAATAGCACATGTTTTTGTATGGTATATGTATTATACACTGTATTCGTACAATAAAATCTGTTTAATTTTTCAGTAAGACATGTGGTTTGTCTGTGAGATTTTTAAATTTCACAAATCTGTAAAAACTTTTCCAATATATTTATTGAAAAAAATCCACATTATAAATGGACTCAGGTAGTTCCAAACTGTGTTGGTCAAGGGTCAACTGTATGGACAATTGCATGTTTATGTCTTAAATAATTGTCTTAAATAATATGTTGGCTTAAAATATATTATTTCCTTAAAATAATATGTCATATATATAATATAAACTGTATATAAGTAATAATATATAATATAATATAATATAATATAATATAATATAATATATATAATTGCCTTGAAATATGTAAAGAATTGTTTTTATGAATTGGTATGCATATGTGTTAGTAGGATGTTCTATTTGCAAACATAATTTTTTTGTTAGGCTAAATGCTTGGATTTAGAATTTCTAGCTATCTTTCCTCAATTTATATTCTCACCAACAAAATGAAAGTGAACTATCCCTTTTCACTCTCAAATCAAGGTGGCTAGTCTTCATACTCTAACCTCACACATAAATATTAAAATGTTATTTTCAAGAGCCAAAAATAATATGCTCATATATTTGTTTATTTTTTATCATCTTTTAAAATTAACATATATTATTAGCCCTAGGGCTACAGGTGTGTGAATCATCAGTCTTACACACTTCACAGCACTCACCATAGCACATACCCTTCTCAACGTCCTTAACATAAACACCCTCTCCCTACCAGCTTTCCCAGACAACCCTCAGTTTATTTTGTGAGATTCAGAGTATACACACACACACACACGTATATATATATATATATATACACATGTGTGTGTATATATATACACATGTGTGTGTATATATATATACACACACATGTGTATATATATATATATATTCTCTTGTCATATACTTTTATCAGTCCTTTTGTTTGTCTGTTTTTGTTTATATACTTCATAAATCTTACCTTGGGGCCCATTTGGGCTGAACCTTCTCTTTTATCTTTTATCTCTTTTTGGCTTTAACCCACTGAGCCACCCAGGCGCCCCTGTCATTTTCATTTTTAATAAAGCCTTGTCTATAATTTACAGCTCAACGTTATTAGTTAAGCCAGGAAATACAAATCTCTATTATTTATGCTTAACCCTAACTTAATTATGGTGATTCAAGTAAGCTTCACTGGATACTTTTGTCAGAAAAAGATAAATCTTTTTAAAATAAAGGAAAGGTATTGAATTAAAAAGTTGATGGAAGTAAACATTTAAGATTTTCTATATGAGGGGGAGACAAGATGGCGGGGAAGTAGGAGGAGGCGCCTTTTCAACCTGCACCCTAAAGTGAGCTGATTACCTACCAAAGAACTCCGATCACCCATGAAATCAGCCTGAGATCAGAATTATACACGTCTGGATCTCTACGGGGGCCAGAAGACGCCAGCGGGCAGGTAAAGTGGAGTGGGAACGTCGGACTGATATCGGAAGATAAACAAAAGGGGGAGGGAGCCACCAGAGGCGACCGACTGGAAAATAATACCCCAATACGAGAGTGCCCGGCATCTGGGGACCAGCATTAACTTGGAGTCTTGTTGAAAGCACTCAAAAGAGCAAAGACTCGCGCGGGGAAATTGTGGGAACCGGGGCGGATAGGGATAGGGGCTTAAGTCCCCAGACCCAGGGCAGCATCCCCTGGCGCTGAGCCGGAGAGTGCGGCGGAGAAACCTGGTCTTTGTCCCGGAGCCGCCAGTGCGCCCGAGAACGGGTGGAGTCCGGCTCCCGTGAGGGACTGGGAGCCACACCAGACGGCAGAACGCGCACCTTACTGGAGATGCGTGCGTGCCTCAACCTCCCCTGAGAGAGGTGCACGAACGCCCAGCCTGGTGTTCTGGGACCCACGCGGTGATAGACCCACGCGGCGATAGAGCCGATAGAGCTGGAGGCGCCGCGCCCCAAAAAATCCCCTGGGAGAGGTGCGCGCAAGCCCTGAGCTCTCAGCCCCAGCCAGCGGGAAAATCTCAGTGTGCGATTGCTGCTTGGAACCTCTCTGGCGGTCTGGAGCTGCCCAGACAGCCACAGCTGCCTTGGTTTTGCGTACAAGCAGGAGATCCTGCGTCCCCAGGGACCGCGACTCAGAACCTGCTCTGCCAGCGGCCCAGCGGCTGCAGCACCTGCAGGGGAGCAGACTGAGGCTTCTCTCTGAGAGGGAGGTTGGGGTGCAGTTTTCTTTCCTCTAAACCTCCCAAAACCATCAAAAGCTGTCAAGGCGAGAGAAAAGAAGTGAACAAACATAAAAACCTCCAGAGAACAAAAACCTGAAAAAAACGTTTTTCTCAGAGCCCACCCCCTTGAGGGGGTCGGGAGGACTTAACTCAGGGAACATCATTGACTGAAAACCCACGTGGCAGCCCCCTCCCCCAGAAAACAAATCAGGAAAAAAAAAAAAAAGACTACAAGAGAACAACCACCACTACTTCATAGATACAACTTTTATTTTTAATTCTTTCCCACTATTCTGGTTCATTTTTTTTTCTTTTTTTATATAGATAATTTTTTAACCTATTTACCATCACAGTGAGATGTCCAGTACATCAAATTCCATGATAAACTTCTAACCTGAATTTTTTTGATACATACACATGTGTTTTTCTTTTGCTTTTCTATTTTCTTAATTTTTAAAAAATTTTTTAATTTAGTTTAGTCCAGTTTATTCCTTTTTTATTTTTATTTTCTAATAGTCATATAGAGTTAAACTTCAAGGTAACCCCCTTTCTCCAAGCAATGCTACCCCTATAGGTGAACCAATTTTTAATCCCCCTTTTTCTTAGGAAAGTTGAGTCCTTTAACAAAGATATCAAGATACATCCAGGAAGAATCAAAATAACCTTCCTCGCCCACACCGAGAATCTATAACCATGCTCCCATCTTTTTCTTCAGCCAGTGTCTCTGTGTATTTATGTTTGTCTGGATAGTATATAAATCTTATACTTGGGGTTCTTCTTGACGAGGCTCCTCCTTTTTTTTTTTTGCTTATATATATATATATTTTCTCTCGTCATATACTTTTATCAGTCTTTTTGTTTGTCTGTTTTTGTTTGTATACGTCATAAACCTTACCCTGGGGCCCATTTGGGCTGAACCTTCACTTTTATCTTCCCTTTTTTTCCTGTCTCTCTCTCTCCCTCTTTTTTCTTTTTCTTTTCTTTTTTCTCTCATTTGGGTGGGGAATCCTGAGTGCTCAGAAGCGTTCCAGGGTGCACCTTGACTGCACCACGGTCAATACACCCAGCTACATCTGTCCAGTCATCTCTCACCAAAATGACTAGGAGGAGGAATCCCCAACAGAAGAAAAATACAGAGGATGGGCCTTCTGCAACAGAGCTAACGGCTATCAACATAGACAATATGTCAGAAAGAGAATTCAGGCTAACAATTATCCAGGCAATAGCTAGGTTGGAGAAAGCTATGGATGACCAAACAGAATTGATTAGGGCAGAATTGAAAGCGACCAGAGAGGAGGTTCATAATGTTAGGGCAGAGCTGAAGGCCACCAGGGATGAGGTTCACAACGCTCTCAATGAGTTCCAATCTAATCTAAATTCTCTAAAAGCTAGGGTAACTGAGACAGAAGATAGAATTAGTGATCTGGAGGACAAACAAATAGAGAGAAAGGATCAGGAGGAAGCCTGGAACAAACAGCTTAGAAGCCACGAAAACAGAATCAGGGAAATAAATGATGCCATGAAACGTTCCAACGTCAGAATTATTGGAATCCCTGAAGGGGAGGAGAAAGAAAGAAGTCTAGAAGATATAGTGGAACAAATTTTTCATGAAAATTTTCCCAACCTTGCGAATGGAACAAGTGTTCATGTACTAGAAGTAGAAAGGTCCCCCCCCAAGATTATAAATTCAAAAAAAACATCCAGGCACCTCATAGTAAAATTGAGGAATCATAATTGTAGATACAATCTCTTGAAAGCCGCTAGGACAAAGAACCTCCTTACATACAGAGGAAAGCCCATCAGAATAACGTCAGACCTGTCCACAGAGACCTGGCAAGCCAGAAAGGGCTGGCAAGATATATTCAGGGCACTAAATGAGAAGAACATGCAGCCAAGAATACTTTATCCAGCAAGACTGACATTCAAAATGGATGGAGAGATAAAGAGTTTCCAAGACCGGCAAGGCTTGAAAGTCTATGCAACCACCAAGCCGACACTGCAGGAAATATTAAAGGGGGTTCTATAAAAGAGGAAAAATCCTAAGAATAGCATTGAACAGAAATATAGAGACAATCGACAGAAAGAAAGACTTCAAAGATAACACAATGTCAATAAAAACGTATCTCTCAATAATCACTCTCAATGTGAATGGCCTAAATGCACCCATAAAACGACACAGGGTTGCAGATTGGATAAAACGACAGGACCCATCCATATGTTGTCTACAAGAGACCCATTTTGAACCTAAAGATACACCTAGACTGAAAGTGAAGGGATGGAGAAGCATCTTTCACGCCAATGGGCCTCAAAAGAAGGCCGGGGTAGCGATTCTCATATCAGATAAATTAGATTTTAAACTAAAGACGGTAGTCAGGGATACAGAAGGACACTACATCATTCTTAAAGGGACTATCCACCAAGATGATCTAACAATTGTAAATATCTATGCCCCCAATATGGGAGCAGCCAATTACATAAGAAAACTATTAATCAAGATAAAGAGTCATATTGATATGAATACATTAATAGTAGGAGATCTTAACACGCCTCTCTCAGAAATAGACAGATCATCGAAGCAGAAAATCAATAAAGAAATAAGAGCATTGAATGACACATTGGACCAGATGGACCTCATAGATATATACAGAACATTCCACCCTAAAACAACAGAATACTCATTCTTCTCAAGTGCACATGGAACCTTCTCCAGAATAGACCACATACTGGGTCACAAATCAGGGCTCAACCGATACCAAAAGACTGAGATGATTCCCTGCATATTCTCAGATCACAATGCTTTGAAACTGGAGCTCAATCACAAGGAAAAGTTCAGAAGGAACTCAAATACCTGGAAGCTAAAGACCACCTTGCTTAAGAATGCTTGGATCAACCAGGAGATCAAAGAAGAACTTAAACAATTTATGGAAACCAATGAGAACGAAGACACTTCACTCCAAAACCTATGGGATACAGCAAAGGCGGTCCTAAGGGGGAAATTCATAGCCATCCAAGCCTCCCTCAAAAAAATTGAAAAATCCAGAATACACCAGCTGTCTCTACACCTTAAAGAACTGGAGAATCAACAACAAATCAAACCAACTCCACACGTAAGAAGGGAAATAATCAAGATTAGAGCAGAGATCAACGAGGTAGAAACCAGAGATACAGTAGAACGTATCAACGAAACTAGAAGCTGGTTTTTTGAAAGAATCAATAAGATCGATAAACCATTGGCCACACTAATCCAAAAGAAAAGAGAGAAAGCCCAAATTAATAAAATTATGAATGAAAAGGGAGAGATCACAACTAACACCAAGGAAGTAGAAACAATCATCAGAAGCTATTATCAACAGTTATATGCCAATAAGCTAAGCAACCTAGATGAAATGGATGCATTCCTGGAAAACTATAAACTCCCAAAATTGAACCAGGAAGAAATTGACAACCTGAATAGACCGATATCTAGTAACGAGATTGAAGCAGTGATCAAAAACCTCCCAAAAAACAAGAGCCCAGGACCTGACGGATTCCCTGGGGAATTCTATCAAACTTTCAAAGAAGAAATAATACCTATTCTCCTGAAGCTGTTTCAAAAAATTGAAGCAGAAGGAAAACTTCCAGACTCTTTTTATGAAGCCACCATCACCCTGATCCCCAAACCAGGCAAAGACCCTACCAAAAAGGAGAATTTCAGACCGATATCACTGATGAATATGGATGCTAAGATTCTCAACAAGATCCTAGCAAACAGGATCCAACAGCACATTAAAAAGATTATCCACCATGACCAGGTAGGATTCATCCCTGGGTTACAAGGATGGTTCAACATTCGCAAATCAATCAATGTGATAGAACAAATCAATAAGAGAAGAGAGAAGAACCACATGATCCTCTCCATTGATGCAGAAAAAGCTTTTGACAAAATCCAGCATCCGTTCCTGATTAAAACGCTTCAAAGTATAGGGATAGAGGGAACATTCCTGAACTTCATCAAATCTATCTATGAAAAACCCACAGCAAATATCATCCTCAATGGGAAAAAGCTTGCAGCCTTCCCATTGAGATCAGGAACACGACAAGGATGCCCACTCTCACCACTCTTGTTCAACATAGTATTAGAAGTCCTAGCAACAGCAATCAGACAACAAAGAGAAATAAAAGGTATCCAAATTGGCAAGGAAGAAGTCAAACTCTCTCTCTTCGCAGATGACATGATTCTTTATATGGAAAACCCAAAAGACTCCACCTCCAAACTACTAGAACTCATACAGCAATTCAGTAATGTAGCAGGATACAAAGTCAATGTCCAGAAATCAGTGGCTTTCTTATACACTAACAATGAAAATTCAGAAAGGCAAATTAGAGAATCGATTCCATTTACTATAGCACCAAAAACCATAAGATACCTCGGAATAAACCTAACCAAAGAGGTTAAAGATCTGTACTCGAGGAACTACAGAACACTCCTAAAAGAAATTGAAGAAGACACAAAAAGATGGAAGACCATTCCATGCTCTTGGATGGGAAGAATAAACATCGTTAAAATGTCTATACTGCCCAGAGCAATCTATACTTTTAATGCCATTCCAATCAAAATTCCACCAGTATTTTTCAAAGAGCTGGAGCAAATAATACTAAAATTTGTATGGAATCAGAAGAGACCCCGAATTGCTAAGGAAATGTTGAAAAACAAAAATAAAACTGGTGGCATCACGTTACCTGATTTCAAGCTTTACTACAAAGCTGTGATCACCAAGACAGCATGGTACTGGCATAAAAACAGACACATGGACCAGTGGAACAGAGTAGAGAGCCCAGATATGGACCCTCAACTCTATGGTCAAATAATCTTGGACAAAACAGGAAAAAATATCCAGTGGAAAAAAGACAGTCTCTTCAATAAATGGTGCTGGGAAAACTGGACAGCTATATGTAGAAGAATGAAACTTGACCATTCTCTTACACCGTACACAAAGATAAACTCGAAATGGATAAAAGACCTCAACGTGAGACAGGAATCCATCAGAATCCTCGAGGAGAACATAGGGAGTAACCTCTTTGATATCAGCCATAGCAACTTCTTTCAAGATATGTCTCCAAAGGTGAAGGAAATAAAGGCAAAGATGAACTTCTGGGACTTCATCAAGATAAAAAGCTTCTGCACAGCAAAAGAAACAGTCATCAAAACAAAGAGGCAACCCACGGAATGGGAGAAGATATTTGCAAATGAAAGTACAGATAAAAGGTTGATATCCAGGATCTATAAAGAACTCCTCAAACTCAACACACACAAAACAGATAATCATATTAAAAAATGGGCAGAAGATATGAACAGACACTTCTCCAATGAAGACATACAAATGGCTACCAGACACATGAAAAAATGTTCATCATCACTAGCCATCAGGGAGATTCAAATCAAAACCACATTGAGATACCACCTTACACCAGTTAGAATGGCCAAAATTAGCAAGACAGGAAACAACGTGTGTTGGAGAGGATGTGGAGAAAGGGGAACCCTCTTACACTGTTGGTGGGAATGCAAACTGGTGCAGCCACTTTGGAGAACAGTGTGGAGATTCCTCAGGAAATTAAAAATAGAGCTTCCCTATGACCCTGCAATTGCACTGCTGGGTATTTACCCCAAAGATACAGATGTAGTGAAAAGAAGGGCCATCTGTACCCCAATGTTTATAGCAGCAATGGCCACGGTCGCCAAACTGTGGAAAGAACCAAGGTGCCCTTCAACGGATGAATGGATAAGGAAGATGTGGTCCATATACACTATGGAGTATTATGCCTCCATCAGAAAGGACGAATACCCAACTTTTGTAGCAACATGGACAGGACTGGAAGAGATTATGCTGAGTGAAATAAGTCAAACAGAGAAAGTCAAGTATCATATGGTTTCACTTATTGGTGGAGCATATCAAATAATATAGAGGACAAGGGTAGATGGAGAGGAGAAGGGAGTTGAGGGAAATTGGAAGGGGAGGTGAACCATGAGAGACTATGGACTCTGAAAAACAACCTGAGGGTTTTGAAGGGGCGGGGTGGGAGGGTGGGGGAACCAGGTGGTGGGTATTAGGGAGGGCACAGATTGCATGGAGCACTGGGTGTGGTGAAAAAACAATGAATACTGTTACGCTGAAAATAAATAAAAAATTAAAAAAAAAAAAAATAAAAAAAAAAAAAATAAAAAAAAAAAAAAAAAAAAAAAAAAAAAAAAAAAAAAAAAAGATTTTCTATATGAACATTTATGTTTTGGAAGCTGATTGCAGTGGCATTATGAGCTAATAGTAGAAGATTATGTATATGTGTCCACTGAGTTCTTAGCAAAACACCATTTCAGAGGCATTAGCTTGGAAAATTGTGGGCAAAATGCTCATGGAAGTACCACACTTAAGTGACACCAGGCATCAGCTGCAGAAACAAGCCAATGATAGGGAAGACCAAGTCATAAAATAAAGTTAGCAAAATGTTTTTAACTGCAGTTTAACAAATCCAGAGATATTCCTAGCACAGCAGTCCTTCAGGATCTGTGCGATTTGCACATGAACGGTTTTTAGCTTCAGTGCCAAAAAAACACACACCTGGACATGAAGCATATAAAAATAATCAGTTTGGAGTTCAAGTTCTGTGTAAGAATATGCTGTAGTGGTACAGCTGCAAAGGCAAGTCAGCATTCTGGAGTCACCATCTGGATGTAGGTGGTGGTGACAGAATGCTGTTAATCTCCACATTCCTTACTTCACTGAAATGTTTTTATTTTTTAAGTAAGATGCACTAAATATTGTATTGTATTTAGTGATATAGTACAAATAGTGACGACATAATACAAAAGCTAATCAAAAACTCTTGTTTCATGCTGAAGTATAATGGCTATTAAGAAGAAAAATTTTGCTGAAATATTTGACTTGCAGAATAAAATCTCATCATTTATGCAATACAAGAATCTAGTTTAGTCTCAACATTTTAAAGTTGTAAAGTAAGCATCCAGTTTAGTTATTTGGTATTTCTAATTATCTTAATACTTCCATGAAAGAAAGGAAGCGTGAATCTATCTATCTATCTATCTATCTATCTATCTATATGGGTGTGTGTGCATGTATATATGTATGTATGTATATAAATATATATATGTATATATATAAACATATATGTATATACATATATATAAAAGAATGAAAATTATTCAAAAAGAGGTGAAAATAAGAAAAAAAAACCTGAAAAAATTAATACAAGTCTAAAAAATAAAAATACAAAGAATGTGACTTAGTGTTTTCCCTAAAAGTTGAAGCTTTGCAGCCCTCTGTGATCAGTAAACTTGACAGGAGTGAGTTGTTTGTGATGGTCTTCTGAGGGAAGGGCCCGTTGCACTGATTCTCAAAGGTACTTTAGCTAGTGCAAATGCACCTCTCCTAAACAGAGTCAGGTCTCCATGTAATCAACCCTAGATTCCAGGATGTGATTCTGTTTCACTCCCTGAAGGCTTGCAGTATGAATAGGTTAGGTCAATATGGCTACACCCTACTCTCTACCAAGGAGCTGAAAATTTGCACCCCAACTCTTCAGTGAGCACTCACAGAAAATCGATCCATCAGTCTAATCTCATCGGTTTCTGTCAGAGCTCTGTGTTCACACTGCCAGTGACAAAGCATTTTTTTCTCAGGTGTGCGACTGAGTTCCAAATCCAAATTCTGGAGATTTCTGTGGCACAGACTCACGCTGTACCTCCTGGGTGCTGGAGGTCTTCTCATGCTTCTGTTTTGCTGGAGTCCTCCCATGAATACTAGCACCCAGCTGTGCTAGGATTCAAAGCTTAGGGTTACATAGAGCAGAAAGCCAGCACCTAGCCTTGTGGTTTTCAGCCAGATTTTCCCAACTGATATCTGAGGACTGAAGCATTCAGGCCCTCACTGTTCTTTTTGTGACCCTGGGATCTTGAGATCATACTGACATGCCTGAGATTCTGCTCCACTTTACCACTTGAACACCTTAAAGTCAGGGATGTTCCCTGCGTGCTTATAGCATCAGACATGCACGACAATCCAGGGTGTGAGAAAGCCCATGATGGAGGGACTCTGGATTCCTAAAAGTCCACATGAAGTAGCTTAGTCTCCAACCAGAAGATTTGCCTGAAGAAAACTATGGTAACATGCGACCATAATTTGGGGAGTTATTTGGTAATTCAGCATATGTAATATACCTACAACATGTATAAATAAAGAAACTTCAATAGTTATGACACTAGAACCTAGGAAAAAATGACAAGAGAAGCACGTGGCTTCCTCAGTCAGTAGGGCATATGGTACTTGACCTCGGTGTCATGAGTTTGAGCCCCACGTGGAACAGAGTTGATGTAGGAAACAAAAGAAAACAACAGGACTTACACATGACCAAAGTCAATTGGGCTTGGACAATAGAGCTGGTCGGTGGTGGACTGGATCCTCTCACCTGTTCATGCAGCCACTGGGCCCTGACCACTCAGGTGGTTTCAGTGCTTATCAGGAAACCAGTTTCTCCCCCTAGGAGCTCAGGGTCTAGAGGGGCAGATGGACAAATGTGAACTGAAAAGGTGAATGAAAAGAGCATTTTCTCCATAAGAAAAGAGCAAGGGACTACAACTGGGTCCTGAACTCCACCAGGTGATGGGTCTGAAAAGGTCCTGCTATGATGACATTGAGAATTCCTGTGGCAGGAAAAGGAGACAGTCCTTCACAAATCCGAGTATATTTAGCCCGGCATAGGGAATCACAGTGCAGAGGTTTGGAAGCAGAATATGATGTTCCCGGAGTGGGGGTCAGAAAGGAGGCCAGGGTGATCAGAAGAAGCTGAAGTGGGGGACAGAGAGGAAAGGGAGGAGGCCACAGTCTGGGCCAGGTGGATGGTATCCGTAAACCGCTCCTAGTGCTGTGTGACCACATTACCCCACCCTCTGTGGCTTAACAACAAACATTGTCTCACAGTCTCAGAGGAGAATTTAAGTACAGCAATCCAGCAGTGCTCAGCTAGGAGCCCCTGCCAGAGCCCCTCAGTACTTTGTGACTGTTGACAACACAAAGGCAGGACCTCCTTCACTGAGAACTTGAGCACACTTAGTGGTATTGGCAGGATTCAGTGCATCTCAAAAGGTCTGAGTTCCTCTGTCTCTTGTTGTCCCTCATGGCTAGGTCACATGCACATGCCCGGTTCATGTTTCAACATAGGGGCTTGTACTCCAGTGTGAGGATCTAAGAGAGAACACGGGTCACAGGCAGCATGGGGATGTGCAATGAGCTTTGATAACTAATTCTCTTTTTGGGGCTTTTAGGTCATTTTGCCATGTTCTGTGAAATGGAAGGAATCACTAAGTCCATACCACACTCCAGGGCACAAGGTTACACAATAACGTGTAAATAGGATATGGGATTTCAGGTAACCATTGAGAGGAGAAGATGAAGACTCCTGCAGGGTTAGTGCCTTGTCCAATATCACAGACTGGTAGGAAGGCTGAACCAGGCATGAACTCAGCTCTCTGTGAGTGTCCTCAAAGTTGGGGCATTGGATGCACCTAGCCATTCACTGGAGGGCTCTGGAAAAAGTTGTGCTGAAGACAGGGGCTACAGACAGGGAGATGGTTTCAGGGTGAGGGTGAGCATTGATATCATAGACAGGAGGCATTCCAGCACGATCTTGTACGAGGAGGAGCCCAGGTCATGACAACCCACTGAATGGACCCCTATCCACATGACACCCATTGGAAAGGAGATAATAGCTCTCAGCACAGGATATGCAGTCTATAGTAGGAAGGGTGGATTCTGACCATCAAGGGACAAGTCTTCAATCCTTTCTTTAGGGTTCTTTTTGAAAATTAGAAAACCAAAGGTCTTAGGAAACTATGGCCCACCACTCTGTAGATGGGACTGTCACCTTCTGGGACTCCAGAATGTGAGCATTGATGAACAGATGTGTGCCCACAGGAGCCACTCTTCATGCAACACACACACACACACACACACACACACACACACACACACACACACATTAGGGACTATAGGGTGGTATTTGCCCAGTATCAGACTCAGAAGAAGTGAGAAGAGGAGGAAAATGTGCTTGGAGGTATTTCCTACAAGGGACCCCACAGATCTAATATCATAGATATTACTCCACATATGCCTGTGGACATCTGCAGGAAGTCCATGCTAGAATCATCTGTATTGTACAGACAAGATGCAGACCACCCCTGACAGGGATAATGACTTATCCAGGGTCACAAACGGGTAAGAGGGGAGAGTAGTGTCTGAAGCCAGGTGGGGCCCTGGCTGCAATCAGCCCTTCTTTTGGGGCCTGTGGATAGAGGTGCATTGGTGTCCCTGTGTACAGATATGGACTTGCATGCAGAAAGGAGATGAGCATTTGGCAGCCCTGAGCACTGTTTGTGTAGGTGATAATCCAGCATGGACTTGGGTAGGTGATCTCAGCCAGTGAAGTCACTTCCTTGACCACAGATCCCAACAGAATTTGGAACCCCACAACCAGGCACCCACATTCTATTGTAGTCCAGTACCAGAGTTACTTGGCTGGAGACATCGGATAAGTAATGATGTTCTCTTGCTGCTTGCCTACTTCCAGGGGCTGTGGCTTCCAGAAACCCCAGGGGAATGGCATTTTGAAATGCAGTAAACATTGGCCCAAACCTCGCCCTCAATGCCTCAGGGATTTTGGCAGGAGTTTCCATCAGTTAATACAAAGGAACCTAGACCAGACCAAGCCACCCCTCTGAGCTATCCCAGGGAAGCCCTGTCCCCTCCTCTTGATTTTCTGGCAAAGAGGGATATTTGGAGGTTCCTGCCACTGGGCTGGAGGAGGATGCAGGACATTGGAAACCCTGGTGATCCCTTTATGTTCACACCAATGTCATGGTGGGCAGGGCGAAAAGAGGATTGTGAGGTGCATCTTACCTCTGCCAGCGGATTGGAAGCAGAATATGATGTTCCCATTTCATTCATTTGTGGAGGAGTGTACATACGGGGGAATGGTGTGTCTGGAAGATAGTTCTCTGGGTCTGTGGACCAGCAAAGGCAGCCAGACAGGGCTCTGTATCCTCCTGCCTGGCTGCTGGGCATTGTCTTTACAGCGTTCCACACAGGAGATGGGGCAAGAGCTGAACGGCGAGATCCTCTGTTCTACCAGCTTGAAGGACAAGAAGGTGCCCCACACTAAATTTCCCCAATCTGGAGAATGGAACAAGTGTTCATGCCCTAGAGGCAGAAATGACACTCCCAAAATCAACCAGTCTAGAAAGTCCTCCAGACACTTAATTGTGAAGTTCATTAATCATAATTATAGACAGGAGGTCTTAAGGGCAGCTAGGTTTTAGGGATTCCTTACTTACAGGGGAAGCACCATCAGAATAATGTCAGACTTGTCCACAGAAACCTGGCAAGCCAGAAAGGCCTGGCATACATATTCAGGGCACTCAATGAGAAGAACATTCAGCCAAGAATACTTTACCCAGCAAGGCTGACATTCAGAATGGACGGAGAGATAAAAGAGCTTTCAAGACAGGTAAGGTTTAAAAGATTATATGACAACCAAGCTGGCACTATAAGAAATATTAAAGGTTTTTTTTTTTAAGATGAAATAACAAAGAGTGACATAGAACATAAATTTACAGAGACAATGTATAGAAACAAGGACCTCACAGGCAACAGGATGTCAATAAAAACTTAATCTTTAATAATTACTCTCAATGTGAACGGCCTAAAGGTTCCCACAAAACTGCACACGGTACAGACTGGATAAAACAATAGGACCTCTCCATAGGGTCCACCAAGACCATAGGGTCCCTATCTACAAGGGACATCTTTAGAACCTAAAGATACATCCAGACTGCAAGTGAAGGGAAGGAGAGCTATCTTCCATGCCAAGTGGCCTCAAAAGAAAGCTGAGGTTGTGACTCTCATATCAGATAAATTAGAGCTTAAGACAAAGACTGTAATCAGAGGTATAGAAGGATACTGTATCATTCTTAAAAGATCTCTCCTCCCAGAGGACCTAACAATTGTAAATATCTATGCTCCCATCATGGGAGCTACCAACTACATAATAGGGCAACTTTTACCAGATGAAGAGTCATATTTATATTTATGTGGTGATTGTAGGGGATCTTAACACACCGCTCTCAACAATAGACAGATCATCTAAGCAGAAAACCAACAGACAAACAGGAGCATTAAGTGACACATTAGACCAAATTGACCTTATAGATATACAGAGCAGTCCACCCTCAAATAACAGAATACACTTCTTGGGCCCACCTGGGACTTTCTCCAGAATAGACCACATACCAGGGCACAAGACAGGGCCCAACTGATACCTAAAGTTTGAGATTATTCACTACATATTCTCAAACAACAATGCTTTGAAAATAGAGCTCACCAACAACAAAATGTTTGGAAGGAATTCAAACACTTGGAAACAAAGGTTTATTCTTCTCAACAATGTCTGCATCAACCAGGAAATCAAAGAACTTAGGCAATTCATGGAAACCAATGATAATGAAGACACGTCAGTCTAAAACCTATGGGATACGGCAAAGACAGTCCTTAGTCCTATGTTCTAGGAGGGAAATATGTAGCCATCCAATGCCCCCTCAAAAATAATAGAAAAAGCCAGAATACACAAACTCCCTTTACATTTTAAAGAACTGGAAAATCAACAACAAATCAAGACAAACTCAGGCAAAGGCAGGGAAAGAATCAAGATTAAAGCAGAGATCAATAAGATATAAACTAGAGATACAGTAGAACACATCAACGGAATTAGAAGCTGGTTCTTTGAAAGAATCAAGAAGATTGATAAACCACAGGCCAAACTATTCCAAAAGAAGAGAGAGTGTTCCCAAATTAATAAAATTATGAATGAAAGGGGAGAGATCATGACTAAAACCAAGGAAATAGAAACAATCATAAATTATGATCAACAACTATATGCCAATAAGTTAAGCAACTTAGAGGAAATGGAAAATTACTCAGAGTTAGAAAAGGATGGGATTTGTGTCCTCTGGATCATGGATGGTCCCAGAGGGCATACACTAAAGTGAAATAGGTAAGTCAGGAAGGACAAACACTATAGGAATTCACTCCTGTCTCGATTCTGAAAAGCAAAACAAATGAATAAACAAACAAACAAAAAGCAGAATCAGAATGTCAATATAGATAAGAAAGAGATGGTTCTCAGAAGGGAGGTGAGGGGGGCATGGAAGAAATAGGTGAAGGGGTGTAGGAGACACAGTCTTCCCATGGTGGGTTGAGTAAGTCACGGGGATGAAATGCACAGCATAGGGAATATGATCTATTGTATTGTAATGTTGTGTCTGGTGACAGATGGTAGCTGCACTTCTGGTCATTATAATATAAGGTAAAAACTTGTCCAATCATCATAATGTTCACCTGACATTAACAAATTATTGTGTCAACTACGCTACAAAATATAATGAGTCATAAAATATACAAATATAACAGGAATGGGTTTGTCTAAGGGTGACAAAAACCCAAAGGCAATCCAGCTGGAATTATCCTTACTCTACCAGTCTAGGGGCAAAAGGTAACTGGTCTCTGGGGAGACCCCACTCTTCACTTCTCTGGTAATTTACTTCTACTTCAGTTTTTTGCAGATTTCTGTTTCAGAATCTGTTGCTAGCTTTTTCCTGTGTGCCCCTTTGGTTGGTGGTCAGTCCAAGGCCATTCTCTTCTTCTCTTCATGGTCCACCCAGGGAAGCTCATCTACTCCCATTTTCCAAGGGTACCTCTCTGCTCTTATTCATATCTCCCCTGAGCCCCAGAGCCTGTGGATGGGCACAAGGATGAGACGGCTCCATCTGGCAGCTCGCTCTTTCAACAAATAATTTATGGGAACTTCCTATGTGCTGGTGGGGAAGAGCTATGGAATTGTCCTGAAAACATTATTTTTTTAAGATTCAGGGGTACAATTTAGTGATGCATCAGTTCCATGTAATACCTAGAGCTCATTCCATCAAATGCCCTCCGTAATGCCCATCACCCAGTTTCCTCATGTCGCAGCTACCTCCTCTCCAACAACTCTCAATTTTTTCCCTAGTGTTGAGTCTCTTATGGTTTGCCTCCCTCCCTATATGCATCTTGTTTTATTTTTTCTCCCTTTCCCCTATGGTCATTGGTCTTGTTTCTCATATTACGCTTATGATAGAAATCATATGTCATTTGACATTCTGTGATTGACTAATTCCCTTATAATTATACCCTCTGGTTCCATCCTCATCTTTACAAATGACAAGTTGTCAGTTTTTTTGGTGGCTGAGTAATATTCCATTGTATCTATGAACCACATCTTCTTTATCCAGACTTTAAAATGTTCTGTTTTTGCACCCAGCTGTTTATAATACTTTGTGGCATCTTTCTGAAGAAGACTCCCTCGCCTCCACTGTATCCTCAGCTATACCACACCAGATTCAAGTCTCCATCCTCCTGCCTTCCAAATGGTGGTCACTTTTCTACATGTTGCCTGGCAGCATTTATATGATCACACCTTTGATTGATTTCTTGAGTGTTCAGAATGATCTAATAAGTATGTAGTTGTATTTGAGGGAGGAGAAAAATTTAATTCTTCCCCACAGAATTCTCTCATTCGATGCTGGGCATGAAGACTGTGAACCTGGTGACAGAACGGACTTTGTCGTTCCCCTTCTGTGAGAGCTGAATACCACTATGATATTGGCAAGCAGATCCTTACTAGTGACACAGATTCATCGTACCAGCCTTAGTTTTACTGTGGGAAAATGTCCTAAGCATAATGTATTCCATATTCTCCAATTATTTTTAAGCTTTCATGGATGAGCTGAGAGTAACGATTTCTCTATTGCCATGTTGTCTGACTTACGTACAACTGTGACCTTCCATGGGGTCTAATGGCCCATGTCTTCATTAATATTCATGTCAGTGTTTTAATTAATGGTGCCTCCGTGTGGCACATTTACTTTGTAGTATTTATGACCATCACTGTAAATACAACACAAATATTAATGTTTCCTCTTGAAGCACAGATTACCTCTTTTCCTTTAAAACATGGTTTCCAGGTGATGATATCAGTCAGGGTGTCATGGAGAAATCCATCAGTAATTGGCCAGCTGACCTGTCTTGTGGTTGGTCACCAGAATGAAGCCAATCTGAGAAATCCGTGGTGATTGGCCAGGGCATAGTGGTGACATCCCATGGCGGTGACATCGCATGAAGGCATTCTGGTGTCCCAGGGAGGTTATAAAAACTTGGCAGCAGCCCCAGGGTCCAGTGAAGACAGAGATGGCAGTTCAGTCACAGCTCTTCCTTCTCTTCCTCGACTTCTCTGCCCTGTTCCCTGCCCCTGCCCATGGCAAGCCACCTTCCCACTCCTTCTGCCCTAGACCTCTCTCCAATACTCTACACACCACCATCATGTTAGCACCTACATTGTTCTCCCTCTGTGGTCCGGAGAGTCCTTGTACCCATATACGGCAAAACCTAGACCCATTCCGCACTATGAGGCTGGCCCAGGACCTCAGGGAGACATTCTCATTTGGCATGTGGGAGGGGGACACTGGCTACCAGAATACCATGGATTCTCAGCCAGCTGGGCCCCACACCCCTGGGGTCATATGTGTCGTCAGTACAGGAAAGTTGAGTCCACGTCCTGAGGGAACATTGGGCATACTACTACTATGAAGCCCTCCAACCTGACTCAGCAGAGGGCACATGAGTACTCTGAACGTCCAGCCAACCCAGATGTGCACAATGTGTGGAATATCTGGAGACATCAGGCAGAGAGGGAATTTTACAAAACAAGTAGGTACTGGAAAAAAGAATCACCACATCTCTGTATGCCCTGTTAGTCCTTGGAACACTGGCCCTCAGTCCATGGACTGTCTGAATCAACTCAGCAGTGGACAAAATAATTCCCCAGAAACCTGGCTATCCCAGAGCCCACAGACCATCAATCCTCAAACACAGCCTAAAAAAGAGACATTCAGAACTCAAGACAGAGCACGTCCCAGGGACCCAAAGACTGGGAGGCTTCTGATTCCATTTGACACTGGGCAGATGAGTCACACAGACACTGGGTGGACAAGGAACCTCCATACCACAAGATGGCTAGCCCAGTGCAGCACAAGGCAGGGAATTCCAGAGAACAGGTTTGCCAAGTGCCACGAAACCATGAGTCCTGCATCCCAGCTGGTATCAGTAAAATGATTCAACTCAACAGAAGCATTACCATGCGCCTTTGTACCCAGTGGACAAATACTCAGCTTTCCACTAGGCCAAGCAGGCACCTGGACACCAGACTCATCATGTGCCCATGGACCAGGAGACAAACAAATCAGATGTCTGCTAGGTCAAGCAGGCACCTTGAAGACCCATTTCACCATGATCCCATGGACATGGAGACTAACAAATCTGCTCTCTATTACACCAAGCAGCCACCTGGACAGCAGGTCCGCCATGTGCTCTTGGACCTGGAGACTGATAAGTGAGCTGTCTGGTAAGCTAAGCAAGTACCATAAAAGTGGGCTCACCATGGTCCCTTGGATATTGAGCCCAAGAAAGGAGCTCTTGGCTAGGCCAAGCAGATAACTAGACTTGAGCCTCACCATGTGCCCTTAGACCTGGAAACCAACAACTCAGCTCTTTGCTTGGCCAAGCAGGCACCATGACAGTGGGCTTACCATGTGCCCTTGGACCTGGAGACCAACAATGCAGCTCTGTGATAAGCCAAGCAAGCAACTTCACAACTGGCTCAACATGGGCCCATGGACCTGGAAACCACAAAATCAGGTCTCTACCAGGCCAAGCAGGCACCTGGACAGCTGGTTTACCATGTGCCCTTGTACCTGGACACCAGTAAGGGAGCTCTGGGCTAAGCCAAACAGATGTATAGACATGTGGCTTACCACATGTCCTAGGACCTTGAGACCAACAAATCAGCTCTTTGCCTGGCCAAGGAGGCACCTTGACAAAAGGCTCACCAAGTGCCCTTGGACCTGGAGACCAATAACCGAGCTGTCTGGTGGGTTAAGCAGGCACCTGGATAGTGGGCTAAACCTGTGACCTTGGACATTGAGGCCAAGAAAGGAGACCTGGGAAAGACAAGCAGACACCTAAACAGGAGGATCACCATGTGCACCTGGACCTGGAGACCCGCAACTCAGATCTTTGCTTGGCCAGGTGGACACATTGGCAACGGGCTTCCCATGTGTCCTTGGACCTGGAGAACAACAACTGAGTTGTGTAATTGGCTACACTGGCATGTTGACAGTCAGTTTCCTGGGTGTCCTTGGACCTGGAGACCGACAACACACCTCTGTGACATGCCAATGAGACAGCTTCACAGCTGGCTCACCATGGGCCCATGGACATGGAAGCCACAATATCAGGTCTGTACTAAGCCAAGCAGACACCCAGACAGGAGGCTCAATATGTGCCCTTGGGCCTCAAGAAAAACAACTCTTTTCGTAGCTTGGCCAAGGACACACGTTGACAACAGGCTTCCCTTGTGCCCTTGGTCCTGGAGACCAGAATCTGAGCTATCTGCTAGGTTAAATAGTCTCCTTGGCAGTGGGATAAGGATGTGCCCTTGGACCTGTAGACCAACAATACAGCTCTGCGACAAGCCAAGCACGAAACTTCACAGTTGGCTCAACATGTGTCCATGGACCTGGAAACCAAAAAATGAAATCTCTACTAGGCCAAGCAGGCACCTGAACAACTGACTCACCATGTGCCCTTGGACCTCCAGACCAACAACACAGCTCTCTATTAGGTCAAGCAGGCAGTTGGACAGCAGGCTTACCATGAGACTTTGGACATGGCGACCAGTAAAGGAACCCTCAGCTAGGCCAAGCACATACATTGAGAGTGGGATCGCCGTATACCCTTGGATCTGAAACAACACAGCACATTGCTAGGCCAAGAGGGCACCTGGATAGCAGGCTCACTATGTGTTCTTTAATGGCAATAAGAAACACACAGTTCTGCACCAGGCCAAGCAGACAAATAGACAGTGGTCTCACCATGTGCCCTTTGGCCAGACCAAAAAATGAGCTGTCCGATAGGCCAAGCAGACAGCTGTGCAGCAGGATCACCAGGTGCCTTTGGACCTGGAGACAAACTCAGCTGTCTGATATGACATGTAGGCACTTGGTAAGCAGGTGCACTATGGGCTTTTGGACCTCAAAACCAACAACTCAGCTCTGTGTTCAAGCAACTAGGAACGTTGAGAGCAGGCTTACCATGGACACTTGGTCCAGTAGACCAAAAAATCAGTTGTGTGCTAGGCCAAGCGGGTATGATGAATGTGGGTTCACCGTATGCGCTTGGATCTGGAGACCAAAAACCGAGCTGCCTGATAGGCCTACAAGGCACCTGGACAGCAAATTCACTGTGTGCCCTTGGACCTGGAGACTAACAATGCAGCTCTGCACTAGGCCAAGAAGGCACCTGGACAGCGAGTTCAGCATTTTTCCTTTGGACACAGATCCTTCCTTCTCCCTAGAGTACAGCGCACTCAAACACTCGGCTTTCCAGCTGGCGTCAGATTATGAGACCTCCAAACCTGCTCAGCGTTGCACCGATTTGTCCAATGCAGCCATGGAGACCTGGGAGCCTCCAAACTACGAGCCCTCCATCCCAGGACAGCACGGGACTAAGAAGCCACTGGGATAGCAACTTGTCCCCCAAAACCTATGGTAGTATGCTTTTCACCTCTGCAGAAAAGTGAGCATCTGAGTCTCTTCTTACTTTCGATGTCTTTCAGCCTGAGGTCCTTTTGGCCTGCTATCTGTGTAATATTCATTTTGGGGGCATTCTCCTCCTGAGAATAAAACTACATTATGCCCTAGGATATGAAACAGGCCAGTAGTTTGAAGACTTTTATTCAAACTTATGGCATGAAATGAAGAGGGGCGATGGGAGGAAATTGTGGAGGAGACCTAGGCCATGAACACTGTGGCATCATTGGCTGAAATCCTCCAGCTGAAGGAGAAGTGTTACATCCTCAAAGGAGAGGTGGACGCCTTAAAGCAAGAAGACAAGAAGTGCACTGAGAGGCAGGCTTAGCTCCATGAGGTGGAGAGATCCTTCATTCAAATGAAGATCTTCCTGGATATCTCTGCCTTACACGCAATGCCCAAGTGTAATGCTTGTGCACCCACCCACTATGGCATAGAAGGGCAGTTGGGAAATAGGTGTTCATCTCCCCGATTGATGGTATAGTATGAATTTGAAAAAAAGCCAAATAAATCTTTTAAAATAAAAAGAAATTAAAAACACAAAAATTATTATTTCTAAATAACTGATTTACAAAAGACAACCCCTGGGTGATTGTCAAGGGCAGCCTGTTTTAGAGCCACTACTATCCCTTACAATCCATCACATTCTCCTGAGGTTGGGGTCTCCATGGCTCTGAGAATATGTTGGTTAAGCATGCAGAGTTGACACTGAGCATAACCTGCCTGTCCTCAACAACTTGTTCAGACATACTAATCTTTAGAACCAAAGTGGAGGACCAAGGTTCAGCACCTTCTGATTGGAAGGAATAAACAATCCATGTGTCTGTTCACAGGTATTTCTGCATAAAGCATTGGCAGAGAACAATTTTTCAGATTTTTGCTAAATTTGAGGTTGGCCCCTGATGTTATGGCTTCAGACTGTGACCGGAAAAACAGCTGTTGATCCAGGACAGATTCGGCTGTGATGCAGTCCTTGGAAGAACAAATGTGACAAGACCATGCAAGAAGGGTAGAGTGACTCCAGAGGCATGATATGATTCCCTGTATCTGCGGGAGTAGATTTGGGGTCAGAGCAGGGGGCAGAATGGTATGAGTGGCCAGGCTGTGGGTTCCATTCTGACCAAAGAAGGACTGCAGGAATTGGGGAGAAATGTGGGATTCACATTGGGTGCTTTAGGTGCATGGGTGTCTGCACAGAGTAAGGCGCAGTGGGAGAGAGGTGGGAACAGGGGCATCTTGGAGACTCTAAGGTCTGTGTGGGTATGAAGAATGGGGCCACTTCCAGGACTCAATAGTGACCTTCTGATAAATTGGACACTGGGGGTCAGAATGGAGTTGGAAGCTGATATTCCTGGATGGCCCCTCCTGGGCTATGGTCCATGTTAGCGGCAGGGATGTGGAGTGGGGGTGTAGGTGTGGTGCAAATGCCAGTGATCTGGTGTCTACATTTGACTCCAACTGAGATTCTAGGGGAAGTGCCTAGAACTGTGGCTCCTGGGCTGAGCTCAGTAATGAGAGTGTGTTCATAGCACCTGGGCATACACAGATGGGAACCATGAGGAAGTTTCCTCTGCGGGTCGAAATGAACTTCAAGGGAACTTGGAAAATGGGAGGCATGCAAACATAAGATGGATGATGTCTGAGCTGATTTGAGGGAGCTGCTTCTGGAGCCAATGTGGAGGCTGGTAGAGTCCAGGTCACTTAAGTGTAAGGGGGGCATGGGTTGCTTATGTGTTCCTAGCACTCAGAAACATCCTAAGAACGTTTCCAAAAAAAAAAAAAAAAAGACTAAGCCTCCACCAGTCATTTCTAGTGGTGCATTACTCCTTTTTAAAAATTTTTATTTATTTTCGTATTTCTTTTCAGTGTTCCAGAATTCATTGTTTATGCAAAACACCCAGTGCTCCATGCAGTATGTGCCCTCCCTAATACCCACCACCAGGCTCACCCAGCCTCCCACCGCCCTCCCTTCCAAAACCCTCATATTGTTTTTCAGAGTCCACAGTCTCTCATGGTTCATCTAACCCTCCAATTTCCCCAACTACCTTCTCCTTTCCAACTCCCCATGTCCTCCGTGTTATTCCTTATGCTCCACAAATAAGCAAAACCATAAGATAATTGACTATCTCAGCTTGACTTATTTCATTCAGCATAATCTCCTCCAGTCCCGTCCATGTTGATACAAAAGTTGGGTATTCATCCTTTCTGATGGAGGCATGATACTCCATAGTGTATATGGACCACATCTTCCTTATCCATCCATCCATTGAAGGGCATCTTGGTTCTTTCCACAGTTTGGAGACTGACCATCACTGCTATGAACATTGAGGTACAGATGGCCCTTCATTTCACTACATCTGTATCTTTGGGGTAAATACCCAGTACTGCAATTGCAGGGTCATAGGAAAGCTCTATTTTTAATTTCTTAAGGAATCTCCACACTGTTTTCCAAAGCAGCTAAAGCAACTTGCATTCCCACCAACAGTTGTAAGACGGTTCCCCTTTCTCCACATCCTCTGTAGTACATGTTGTTTATTGTCATTTTTGTTTATTGTTATTGTTTATTGTTTATTGTTAATTTGGGCCAAACTAACTGGTGTAAAGTTGTGTCTCAATGTGGTTTTGATTTGAATCTACCTGATGGCTAGTGTTGATGAACATTTTTTTTTAATTTTCAGCATAACAGTATTCATTGATTTTTCACCACACCCAGTGCTCCATGCAAACTGTGCCCTCCCTAATACCCACCACCAGGTTCCCCCAACCTCCCACCCCCCGCTCCTTCAAAACCCTCAGGTTGTTTTTCAGAGTCCATAGTCTGTCATGGTTCACCTCCCCTTCTAATTTCCCTCAACTCCCTACTCCTCTCCATCTACTCTTGTCCTCTATATTATTTGTTATGCTCCACAAATAAGTGAAACCATATGATACTTGACTCTCTCTGTTTGACTTATTTCACTCAGCATAATCTCTTCCAGTCCCGTCCATGTTGCTACAAAAGGTGGGTATTCGTCCTTTCTGATGGAGGCATAATACTCCATAGTGTATATGGACCACATCTTCCTTATCCGTTCATCCGTTGAAGGGCATCATGATTCTTTCCACAGTTTGGCGACCACGGCCATTGCTGCTATAAGCATTGGGGTACAGATGACCCTTCTTTTCACTACATCTGTATCTTTGGGGTAAATACCCAGCAGTGCAATTGCAGGGTCATAGGGAAGCTCTATTTTTAATTTCCTGGGGAATCTCCACACTGTTCTCCAACGTGGTTGCACCAGTTTGCATTCCCACCAACAGTGGAAGAGGGTTCCCCTTTCTCCACATCTTCTCCAACACATGTTGTTTCCTGTCTTTCTAATTTTGGCCATTCTAACTGGTGTAAGGTGGTATCTCAATGTGGTTTTGATTTGAATCTCCCCGATGGCTAGTGATGATGAACATTTTTTTCATGTGTCTGGTAGCCATTTGTATGTCTTCATTGGAGAATTATCTGTTCGTATCTTATGCCCATTTTTTAATGTGATTGTCTGTTTTGTGTGTGTTGAGTTTGAGGAGTTCTTTATAGATCCTGGATATCAACCTTTTGTCTGTACTGTCATTTGCAAATATCTTCTCCCATTCCGTGGTTTGCCTCTTTGTTTTGTTGACTGTTTCTTTTGCTGTGCAGAAGCGTTTGATCTTGATGAAGTCCCAAAAGTTCATTTTCGCTTTGGTTTGCTTCGCCTTTGGAGACATATCTTGAAAGAAGTTGCTGTGGCTGATATCAAAGAGGTTACTGCCTACGTTCTCCTCGAGGATTCTGATGGATTCCTGTCTCATGTTGAGGTCTTTTATCCATTTCGAGTTTATCTTTGTGTGCGGTATAAGAGAATGGTCGAGTTTCATTCTTCTACATATAGCTGTCCAGTTTTCCCAGCACCATTTATTGAAGAGACTGTCTTTTTTCCACTGGATATTTTTTCCTGTTTTGCCGAAGATTATTTGACCATAGAGTTGAGGGTCCATATCTGGGCTCTCTACTCTGTTCCACTGGTCCATGTGCCTGTTTTTATGCCAGTACAATGCTGTCTTGGTGATCACAGCTTTGTAGTAAAGCTTGAAATCAGGTAACATGATGCCGCCAGTTTGATTTTTGTTTGTCAACCTTTTTTTTTTAGCAATTCGGGGTCTCTTCTGATTCCATACAAATTTTAGTATTATTTGCTCCAGCTCTTTGAAAAATACTGGTGGAATTTTGATTGGAATGGCATTAAAAGTATAGATTGCTCTGGGCAGTATAGACATTTTAACGATGTTTATTCTTCCGATCCAAGAACATGGAGTGGTCTTCCATCTTTTTGTGTCTTCTTCAATTTCTTTTAGGAGTGTTCTGTAGTTCCTCGAGTACAGATCTTTAACCTCTTTGGTTAGGTTTATTCCGAGGTATCTTATGGTTCTTGGTGCTATAGTAAATGGAATCGATTCTCTAATTTGCCTTTCTGTATTTTCATTATTAGTGTATAAGAAAGCCACTGATTCTGGACATTGACTTTGTATCCTGCCACATTACTGAATTGCTGTATGAGTTCTAGAAGTTTGGGGGTGGAGTCTTTCGGGTTTTCCATATAAAGAATCATGTCATCTGCGACGAGAGAGAGTTTGACTTCTTCCTTGCCAATTTGGATACCTTTTATTTCTCTTAGTTGTCTGATTGCTGTTGCTAGGACTTCTAATACTATGTTGAACAAGAGTGGTGAGAGTGGGCATCCTTGTCGTATTCCTGATCTCAATGGGAAGGCTGCAAGCTTTTTCCCATTGAGGATGATATTTGCTGTGGGTCTTTCATAGATAGATTTGATAAAGTTCAGGAATTTTCCCTCTATCCCTATACTTTGAAGCGTTTTAAGCAGGAACCAATGCTGGATTTTGTCAAAAGCTTTTTCTGCATCAATGGAGAGGATCATGTGGTTCTTCTCTCTTCTCTTATTGATTTGTTCTATCACATTGATTGATTTGTGAAAGTTGAACCATCCTTGTAACTCAGGGATGAATCCCACCTGGTCATGGTGGATAATCTTTTTAATGTGCTGTTGGATCATGTTTGCTAGGATCTTGTTGAGAATCTTGGCATCCATATTCATCAGTGATATTGGTCTGAAATTCTCCTTTTTGGTAGGGTCTTTGCCTGGTTTGGGGATCAGGGTAATGCTGGCTTCATAAAAAGAGTCTGGAAGTTTTCCTTCTGCTTCAATTTTTTAAAACAGCTTCTGGAAAATATGTGTTATTTCTTCTTTGAAAGTTTGATAGAATTCCCAGGGAATCCGTCGGGTCCTGGGCTCTTGTTTTTTGGGAGGTTTTTGATCCCTGCTTCAATCTCGTTACTAGATATTGGTCTATTCAGGTTGTCAATTTCTTCCTGGTTCAATTTTGGGAGTTTATAGTTTTCCAGGAATGCATCCATTTCATCTAGGTTGCTTAGCTTATTGGCATATAACTGTTGATAATAGCTTCTGATGATTGTTTCTACTTCCTTGGTGTTAGTTGTGCGGAAGGTCCATCCTCTGTATTTTTCTTCTGTTGGGGATTCCTCTTCCTAGTCATTTTGGTGAGAGATGACTGGACCGATGTAGCTGGATGTATCGACCGTGGTGCAGTCAAGGTGCACCCTGGAACACTTCTGCGCACTCAGGATTCCCCACCCAAACGAGAGAAAAAAGAAAAGAAAAAGAAAAAAGAAAGAGATAGAGAGAGAGGGAAAAAAGGGAAGATTAAAGAGAAGTTTCAGCCCAAATGGGCCCCAGGGTAAGGTTTATGACATATACAAACAAAAACAGACAAACAAAAAGACTGATAAAAGTATATGACGGGAGAAAAAAAAATATATATAGGCAAAAAAAGTAAGAACCTCGTCAAAAAGAACCCCAAGTATAATATTTATATACTATCAGGACAAACATAAATACACAGAGACACTGGCAGATGAAAAAGATTGGAGCATGGTTATGGATTCTCAGTGTGGGCGAGGAAGGTTATTTTGATTCTTCCTGGATGTTATCTTGATATCTTTGTTAAAGGACTCAACTATCCTAAGATAAAAGGGGGATTAAAAATTGGTTTACCTATAGGGGTAGCATTGATTGGAGAAAGGGGATTACCTTGAAGTTTAACTCTATATGAATATTAGAAAATAAAAATAAAAAAGGAATAAACAGGACTAAACTAAACTAAATTTTTTTTAAAAAAATTAAAAAAAATAAAAAAGCAAAAGAAAAACACATGTGTATGTATCAAAAAATTCAGGTTAGAAGTTTATTATGGAATTTGATGTACTGGACTTCTCACTGTGATGGTAAATAGGTTAAAAAATTATCTATATAAAAAACGAAAAAAACAAATGAACCAGAATAGTGGGAATGAGTTAAAAGTAAAAGTTGTATCTATGAAGTAGTGGTGGTTGTTCTCTTGTAGTGTTTTTTTTTCTTTCCTGATTTGTTTTCTGGGGGAGGAGGCGGCCACGTGGGTTTTCAGTCAGTGATGTTCCCTGAGTTAAGTCCTCCAGCCCCCCTCAAGGGGGTGGGCTCTGAGGAAAACAGTTTTTTCAGGCTTTTGTTCTCTGGAGGTTTTTATGTTTGTTCACTTCTTTTCTCTCGCCTTGACAGCTTTTGATGGTTTTTGGAGGTTTAGAGGAAAACAAACTGCACCCTGACCTCCCTCTCAGAGAGAAGCCTCAGTCTGCTCCCCTGCAGGTGCCGCAGCCAGTGGGCTGCTGGCAGAGCAGGTTCTGAGTCGAGGTCCCTGGGGACACAGGATATTCTGCTTGTATGCAAAACCACGGCAGCGGCGGCTGTCTGGGCAGATCCAGACCGCCAGAGAGGTTCCAAAGCAGCGATCGCACACTGAGATTTTCCCGCTGGCCAGGGCTGGGACTGGCTGGTCTTTCCAGGTCTAAGGGTGCAGGGCTTGCTTGCACCTCTCCCAGGGGAGGTTGTGGGGTGCGGGCGTCTCAAGCTCTAGGCCGGCGGGGGTCCCAGAGCACCAGGCTGGGTGTTCCTGCACCTCTCTCAGGGGAGGGTGAGGAGCGGGCGCGCGCGTTATCTCAGGCAAGGTGCACTTTCTGCCATCTGGTGTGGCTCCCAGCCCCTCATGGGAGCCCGACTCCACTCGTTCTTGGGCGCCCTTGCGGCTCAGGGACCAAGACCTGGTTTCTCCGCCGCACTCTCTGGCTCAGTGCCAGGGGAGGCTGTACTGGGTCTGGGGACTTAAGCCCCTGTCCCTAGCCGCCCCGATTCCCACAATTTCCCCGAGCGATCCTTTGCTCTTTTGAGTGCTTTCAACAAGACTCCAAGTTAATGCTGGTCCCCAGTCGCAGGGCACTCTCCTATTGGGGTATTATTTTCCAATCAGTCGCCTCTGGTGGCTCCCTCCCCCTTTTGTTTATCTTCCGATATCAGTCTGACGTTCCCACTCCACTTTACCTGCCTACTGGTGTCTTCTGACCCCCGTAGAGATCCAGACGTGTATAATTCTGATCTCAGGCTGATTTCATGGGTGATCGGAGTTCTTTGGTAGATAGTCAGCTCACTTTAGGGTACAGGTTGAAAAGGCGCCTCCTCCTACTTCCCCGCCATCTTGTCTCACCCCAAGACCACTACTTTTAAGCATTGATGAACATTTTTTCATGTGTCTGTTAGCCATTCATATGTCTTCATTGGAGAAGCATCTGTTCATGCCTTCTGCCCATTTTCTGACATGATTATCTGTTTTGTGTGTGTTGAGTTTGAGGAGTTCTTTATAGATCCCGGATATCAACCTTTTGTCTGTACTGTCATTTGCAAATATCTTCTCCCATTCCGTGGGTTGCCTCTTTGTTTTTTGACTGTTTCTATTGCTGTGGAGAAGCTTTTGATATTGAGGAAGTCCCAAATTCACTTTTGCTTTTGTTTCCTTTGCCCTTGGAGACATATCTTGAAAGAAGTTGCTGTGGTTGATGTCGAAGAGGTTACTGCCTATGTTCTTCTCTAGGATTCTGATGGATTCCTGCCTCACATTGAGGTCTTTTATCCATTTTGAGTTTATCTTTGTGTATGGTCTGAGAGAATGCTCGAGTTTCATTCTTCTACACATAGCTCTCCAATTTTTCCAGCACCATTTATTGAAGAGACTGCATTTTTCCACTGGATATTTTTTTTCCTGCTTTGTTGAAGATTATTTGAACATAGAGTTGAGGTTCCATATCTGGGCACTCTCCTCTGTTCCACTGGACTATGTGTCTGTTTTTATGCCAGTACATTGCTGTCTTGGAGATCACAACTTTGCAGTAAAACTTGTAATCAGGCAATGTGAGGCCCCCACTTTTATTTTCTTTTTTCAACATTTCCTTATCAATTCGGGGTATCTTCTGATTCCATACATATTTTGTAATTGTTTGCTTCAGCTCTTTGAAAAATGCCAGTGGAATTTGGATCAGAGTGGCATTGAAAGTATAGGTTTCTCTTGGCAGTATAGACATTTTTAATTTATTTGACAGACAGAGATTGCAAGGAGGCAGAGCAGCAGGTAGAGAGACAGGGGAAAGCAGGCTCCCTGCTGAGCAGAGAGCCCAGTGTGGGGCTCGATCCCAGGACCCAGGGATCATGCCCTGAGCCGACGGCAGAGGCTTAACCCACTGAGCCACCCAGGCGCCCCAACAATGTTTATTTTTTGATCCATGAGCATGGAATTGTCTGCATTCTTTTTGTGTCTTCTTCAATTTCTTTCGTGAGTGTTCTGTAGTTCCTCGAGTACAGATCCTTTACTTCTTTGGTTAGGCTTATTCTCAGGTATCTTATGGTTCTTGGTGCTATAGTAAATGGAATCGATTCTCTAATTACACTTTCTGTATTTTCATTGTTAGTGTATAAGTATGCAACTGATTTCTGTACATTGATTTTGTATCCTGCCACATTACTAAATTGTTATATGAGTTCTAGTAGTTTGGGAATGGAGTCTTTTGAGGTTTCCATGTAAAATATCATGTCATATACAAAGAGAGAGAGAGTTGGACTTCCTCATTGCCAGTTTGAATACCTTTTATTTCTCTTTGTTGTCTGATTGCTGTTGCTAGGACTTCTAATACTATGTTGAACAAGAGTGATGAGAGTGGACATCCTTGTAGTGTTCCTGATCTCAAAGGGAAGGTTGCCAGCTTTTTCCCATTGAGGATGATATTTGCTGTGGGTTTTTCACAGATAGATTTGATGAAGTTCAGGAATGTTCCCTCTATCCCTATACTTTGAAGTGTTTTAATCAGGAACGATGCTGGATTTTGTCAAATGTTTTTCTGCATCAATTGAGGGGACCATATAGTTTTTCTCTCTTCTCTTATTGATTTGTTCTATCACATTGATTGATTTGCAGTGTTGAACCACCATTGCTACCCAGGGATGAATCCCACCTGGTCATGGTGGATGATCTTTTTAATGTGCTGTTGGATCCTATTAGCTAGGATCTTGCTGAGAATCTTAGCACCCATATTCATCAGGGATATTGATCTGAAATTCTCCTTTTTGGTGGGTTCTTTGCCTTGTTTGTGGATCAGGGTACTGCAGGCTTCAAAAAACCAGTCTGGATGTTTTCCTTCTGCTTCAATTTTATGAAACAGCTTCAGGAGAGTAGGTATTATTTCTTCTTTCAATGTTTGCTAGAATTCTCCAGGGAATCATTCAAACACTGGTCTCTTGTTTTGGGGAGGTTTTTGATCACTGCTTCAGTCTCGTTACTAGATATCATTCTATTCAGGTTGTCAATTTCTTCCTGGTTCAGTTTTGGAAGTTTACTGATTTCCAGGAATGCATCCATTTCATCTAGGTTGCTTAACTTTTTGGTATATAACTGTTGATAATAATGTCTGATGACTGTTTCTATTTCCTTGGTGTTAGTAGTGATCTTTCCCTTTTCATTCATAGTTTTATTAATCTGGGCCTTCTCTCTTTTCTTTTAGATTAGTTTGGCCAATGGTTTATCGATCTTATTGATTCTTTCAAAAAACCAGCTTCTAGTTTCATTGATGCGTTCTACTGTATCTCTAGTTTCTATGCCATTGGTCTCTGCTATAATCTTGATTATTTCCCTTCTTGTGTGTGGAGTTGGCTTAGTTTGTTGTCGATTCTCCAGTTCTTTATGGTGTAAGGACAGCTGGTATATTCTGGATTTTTCCATTTTTTTGAGGGAGGCTTGGATGGCTACGTATTTCCCCCTTATAACTACCTTTGCTTTATCCCAAAAGTATTGGACGGAAGTGTCTTCATTTTCATTGGTTTCTATGAATTGCTTAAGTTCTTTGATTTCCTGGTTGATCCAAGCATTCTTAAGCAAAGTGGTCTTAAGCTTCCAGGTGTTTGAGTTCCTTCTGAACTTTTCCTTGGGATTGAGCTCCAGTTTCAAAGCATTGTGATCTGAGAATATGCAGGGAATAATCTCAATCTTTTGGTATCAGTTGAGCCATGATTTGTGACCCAGTATGTGGTCTATTCTGGAGAAGGTTCTATGTGCACTTGAGAAGAATGAGTATTCTGTTGTTTGAGGGTGGAATGTTCTGTATACATCTATGAGGTCCATCTGGTCCAATGTGTCATCCAATGCTCTTATGTCTTTATTGATTTTCTGTTTGGATGATCTGTCTTTTTCTGAGAGTGGCATGTTAAGATCCCCTACTATTAATATATTCATATCAGTATGACTCTTTATCTTGATTAACAGTTGTCTTATGTAGTTGGCTGCTCCCATATTGGGGGCATAAATATTTACAGTTGTTAGATCTTCTTGGTGGATAGAACATTTAACAATGATGTAGTGTCCTTCTATATCTCTGACTACAGTATTTAGTTTAAAATCTAATTTATCTGATATGAGAATCGCTACCCCAGCCTTCTTTTGAGGCCCATTGGCATGAAAAATTCTTCTCCATCCCTTCACTTTCAGCCTGGATGTACCCTTAGGTTCAAAATGGGTCTCTGTAGGCAACATATATTTGGGTCCTGTCTTTTATCCAATCTGCAACCCTTTGCCATTTTATGGGCACAGTTAGGCCATTCACGCTGAGAGTGATTATTGAGAGAGACTTTTTTTATTGACATCGTGTTACCTGTGAAGTCTTTCTTTTTATAGATTGTCTCCATAAATTTCTGTTCATTGATATTCTTGGGTTTTTTACTCTTTTATAGAGCCCCCCTTAGTATTTCTCATAGTGACAACTTTGTGGTCACATAGTTTTTTGAACCTTGCCGGCCATTTGTTCTTTATCTACCCATCCATTTTGAATGTCAGTCTTGCTGGATAAAACATTCTGAGCTGTATGTTCTTCTCATTCATTGTCCTGAATACATCTTGCCAGCCCTTTCTGGTTGCTAGGTTTCTGTGAACAGGTCTGATGTTATTCTCATGGGCTTTCCTCTGTATGTAAGGAATCTCTTTCCCCTAGCTGCTTTCAAGAGCTCCTGTCTACAATTATGATTCATCTGTTTCACAATAAGCTGTCTCGAAGTCTTTCTAGATTCTTTGACTTGGGGGGGAGACCTTTCTGCCTCTAGCAAATGAACGCTAGTTCAATTTTCCAGGTTGGGAAAATTTTCATGGAGAATTTGTTCAACTATATCCCTAGTCTTCTTTCTTTCTCCTCCCCCTCAGGGATTCAAATAATTCTGATGTTGGAATGTTTCATGGCGTCATTTATTTCCCTATTTTTGTTTTCAAGGCTTCTAAGCTGTTCCAGGCTTCCTACTGATCCGTTTTCTCTATCAATGTGTCCTCTAGATCACTAATTCTATCTTCTTCCTCAATTACCCTAGCTGTTAGAGAATTTAGATTAGAGTGGAACTCATTGAGAACATTGTTAACATCATCCCTGGTGGCTTTCACTTCTGCCCTAATCAATTCCATTTTATCATCAAAAGCTTTCTCCAACCTAGCCATTGTCTGGATAATTGTTAGCCCAAATACCCTTTCCCACATATTGTTTATGTCCATATCCAATAGCTCTGATGGAGAGGCCACAGTCTGAATTTTTCCTCTGTTGGGCATTCCTCCTCCTAGTATTTTGGTGAGAATTGGCTGAAGGAATGTGTAACTGAATGTATCAACCGTGGTCAGGCAATGTGCACTCTGGAACACTTCTGAGCTATAAGGTGTCCCCACCAAAAAGAAAGCAAAAGAAAAAGTGAGTGAGTGAGAGAGAGAGAGAGAGAGAGAGAGATACAGGAAAACAATGAAAAAAATAAAAGAGAAGACCCAGCCTGAATGGGCCCCAAAGGTAAGATTTTAAAAAGTATACAAACAGAAACAGACAAACAAACAAAAAAAATTAAATGACAAGGGAAAAAAAATGCAGCCAAAATGAACCCCAAGTATAAGATTTATATACTACCAGAGCAAAAACAAATACACAGAAACACTGACAGAAAAAAAAAAAGATGGGAAGGTCAGTATAAATTCTCTATACCTTTAACAAAGATATCTATTGATATCTATTGATATCTTTGTTAAAGAGGACTCAGCTTTCCTGAAATAAAGGGGGATTAAGCTGGATTATATATAAGGGTAGAACTGATTGGGGAAAGGGGATTACCTTGAAACATATCTCTATAGGAATATTAATAAATAAATGAAGAAATAAAGAAATAAAATTAAAAACTAGGAAAGCATAAGAAAAACACAGGTAATGTTTCAAAAACGTTAAATTTAAGAGGTTATTATGGAATTTGTTGTGCTGAACCTCTCATTGTGTTGGTAAATAGGTTAAAACTATTTAAAAACTGAAAAGAATGAGAATAGTGGGAACGAATTAAAAATAGAAGTTGTATCTAGGAAGTAGTGGTGTTTGTCCTCATATTTTTGTTTTTATTATTTTTTTTTGTCTTTCTTTTTTTCTGGCTTTCTGAGGGAGGGGCCTGACACTTGATTTTTCTGTCAGTCTTGCTAGAGTTGAGTCCTCCTACCCCCTATCAGGGGTCTGGGCTCTGAGGAAACAGGTTTTTCAGGCTTTTGTTCTCTGGAGCTTTCTGGCTTTTTTTTTTTTCTCTCTCTTTGGTGCCTTTTGGCTGTTCTTTGGAGGTTTAGAGGAAAGCAAACTGCACCTAGAACTCCGTCTCAGAGAGAGGCCTCAGTCTGTTCCCTTCTGAGTGCTCCAGAGCACATAAATTTCCACTCTGCTGCCATAGGGCACATCCCCAGCCACGGTCTCGGGGGTCAGAGGAACTCCCTCTTTTACCCAAAACCACGAGAAGTACTAGTCCAGAGAGCTGGCTTCCAGAGGATGCCTACACGGCTGCTGTCTGGGCAGGTCCAGACCTCCAGAGAGGCCCCAACCAGAGATAGTACACTGAGATTTTCACTCTGGTCTGAGCTGGGAGTGTTCAGACTCTCTGGGTCCTAGAGAGCACTGGCTAGTGCCTGTGCAGACCTCTCTTAGGGGAGGGGTTTTTGTTGCTGGACCTACTGCTTGCGCATGCAGAGTGCAAAAGGCTTTGTTTCTAGAGAGCGCCAGCTGGCATCCACAACAGACTCTCTCATGTGAACCACCACCCAGATGCTCTCCCGTGTGCCAGCAGCTCGGGGACCAAGGCCTGGCTTCTTTGTTACACTCTCTCTGGCTCAGCACCAGTGGTGGCCATCCTGGGTCCCTGGGCTTAAGCCCCTGTCCCTAACTGCCCGATTCCACCAATTTCCCTTGAAGACCTTTTCCTCTTTTTGAGTGCTTGCAACCGGATTCCAAGTTAATCCTGGTCCCCAATCACAGGGCACTCTCATATTGGGGTATTACTTTCTAATGGATCACTTCCGGAGGCTCCCTCCAGAAGTTTGTTTGTCTCCCAATATCAGTCGGGTATTCCCACTCCACTTTACGTGTCCACTGGCATCTTATGTCCCCTTAGACATCCAGAAGTGTGTAATTTTAATCTCAGACTGATTTCATGGGTAATGAGAGTTCTTTGGTAGATAATCATCTCACTTTAGGGGACCTGTTGAAACAGCACCTCCTACTTCTCTGCATTCTTGTCTCCACCCGATAAGAGAGACAGAATCCTCAAGCAGACTCTGCCCTATGTACACAGCCTGATGAGGAGCTCGATCTCAGGATGCTGAGATCATGACCTGACCAAAACCATGACTCTTAGGATCCAGCCAAGGAACCGCCCAGTCACGTGACTATTTTAATGTCTGTGGGCCCTCTTGTTATACCTCCTGCCATAATTCACTGGGATCTTGGGGGATTGGTCTGTGCTTCAACCCCTAAACCTCCTGGGGGCTATAGCACTGTCTCATGGATCCTCTGCTTCCCCAAAGGGAAAAAAAGGTTCACCAATGAAGAGGAGTGAAACCCACGTGCAATGGACAAATGGGGCCAACCTGCTAGAGAAGCAAACAACTCATCTGGTGCCAGTCCTAGGAGACCTCAGCTATGTTGACATATTCCTGGGTTCATACTGAGCCTTTGCCACCACCCAAGAGGTGCTGGACCTCCTGTTTTCAAGGTGAGCACCCTGCCGCTAACTGCCCAGTGGGATTTGGCCATGGCTTCATTGTGAGTGTGGGCATGTCCAAAAACTTCCCAAGCATCGGATTTCTCCTCTGACTGGGGTAGATTTATTTTAAGGACTCACTGGGGTTTTGAAGGGAAAGTTCAGGTGGGTTCCTGGGGCTGTGCAATGGTCTGCTAGACAGCCTGTGTTTCTACTCATTTAACGTTGTTCTGCTTGTCATGATGAAGCCACTGCCCTATGCCTCACTATCATGATGGTCTTTATACGGGCTGTTTGGCCATTTAAAGGAGATCTGAGACTCTATCTGAGGTCTGGGCCTGGGAGAAACCACAGCACGGGTCCCCAGGGGTAAGCAGTGGGCCCAGGTCCCCTCAGATATCTGTGATGGACTGGGTAGGGACCTTTCATTTAGTAAGCATTCAGGAAGCCCCACTCAGCAGAGGGTCTCCTCTAGGAGCTGACTGTGAGCACTGCACAGAGCAGACAGCACCCCAGGGCTCTAGACTAGTCAGGGGTCAGACAGTGTCACTGGACACGATGAGAGTTAGTATCCACAGGACATTTCATGTGATGCTCCCTGGCCTCCTCTAGATATGCTTGCATTTTCTCCAGTTATGATGAGGTTCGCAGAGTGCAAGAGCAGCGGCATATGTGAGTGAGCTTCGGCTGATGCGGGAGGACCTCCCCCCTCCCCCAGGGCAGCCAGGGGACTGCGAGTTGGAGGAAATCTTAAACCCTCATCCCACTCATTTGTGATTCCTCCTTAAATGTAAAGGTCTGAGAGTTTCTTCTGGATAAAGGAAAGGGTCCAGGGGAGCTGTGGGTCGGGGCATTGTGGCAGAGAAGATGGGGCTGGGGGATAGCTTTAACCCCTAAGAGAGGCATTCAGAACACAGCCTACTCCCAGCCCTGACTCTCCTTCAATCCGAAGGCCCAGAACAGAGGCTGTGGGAACCATCACACTCAACAATCTGTTAGAACCTGAACACTGGGTCCTCACAGGGTGCTCAGGAGACCCAGTGAGTGATCAGGGACCAAACATTGCACACCCTGTGGGAGATTAGTGTCAATGAAAGGAGACCCACTCGTGGCACCTAGTGAAAGAGGCAGCAGTTGGGCACAGGAAGTAATGATTGAGGTATTGGGAGGGTACTGGGAATGCCTGGGTAGAGACAGAGTCCCTTTGTTCCCTCCTTGGTTGGATCCTCACAGAACAGTGGTGTGAGCAGTGAGGGTTATTAAGAGGCCAGATACAACCCCTCTCTGGGCACATGCAGTTGAATTCAAGTGGCAAGTGGGCAAGGTGACAGAAAGAGGAGTATGTCCAGCTCCCCTGGGAAGGACAGATGTGCTCACACCATTGATCAAGGACTCACACTCATAAAGGCATTTTGCCAACCTGTTGTCTGAGACCAGGCCTGTTTCAGGCATGACTGCCAGATCACAGGTGGACAAGGACTAGGACTGGTCTCTGACAGGAACTGGAAGCCCAGGGACCCAGGTTTGCACAGGGATTCACTGGGATATTGCTTGGGAGGGTGCCCTCTCCTCTGATTCCTCTGCCCAACTGTCTATCCGCAGGGCCATCTCCTCCATCCTGAACACATGGTTGGAACAATAGCCCGAGGATTTTGTCCAGCCCCCAGAACTTCCCAGCCTGAATATGTTGCTGGTATACCTGGGGCTCAATATGCCAGGCTCAGATTTGGAGCTCCATGCCCCACTTCTGCTCTTATAGCTGCAACAGCTTGACCTCAAGGAGCCAGAGTCTGGAAGTGAGAAGGGCTGGGCTGACTGATGTGGGCCTGTGGAGGGGACTCAGTTGGCCACACTGAGCAAGCCTGCATAGAGTGCAGTTGGGCCGAGAGGAGTGAGTATTCTCAGATCTCTGTCCCCATGGTCTTTAGTCAGGGAGAACTCCCAGGGATTGTTTCTTGGACACAGACAGGATGGAATGGTGGGAAAAGTTTCCTTTATTTAGAAGGTATATGGGAAGTCAATCATGCTGATGACACTGTCTCTTCATGGAGCCATAAAACTAGGCCCAGAGCAGGATCCTGAACCACCTCAGGAACTCGGCCCAGCTCCCAATGTGGCACCCGCTGTATCATCGGAGACAAAGTTGGCCCACCTCATCCGTGGTGCTGGAGCTCACCCCTCAGCAAGAACAGTGGTGCCACCTCCCCTGTGCAGGTGGTACTCAGGGCTCTGATTCACTCTCCTGAGATGTCAGCCCCTTTGCCAGACCCGGTGGTCCAGCGGGGTCCTGCCCTTACTCCTGGGGTCCCTGAAGGGCTCGATCCAGCAGTGGTCTCAGTGGAATAACCAGCCTCAACCCCCAAGCAGCAGCTCATACTGGCTGGAACCCCACGGATGTATTCCCATTCCCTGTATTTGCCCTCTATGTAATTTTTTTGTGTTTTGTATACACATGCATAATGGCTTAAAAGATTTTTTACATTAAATGAAGTAGAATTTGAGTTTACATAGAAGTTTGCTCTGATCCTTTTCAATGGTATATAGAGGTGCCTTTAAGTACAGTAAGAATGTTGCACAACCATTGAATTGTAGAACATTTCCATCATAGAGAAACCTGGGCTACTTATCACTCACTACACATTCCCCCACCTCAGTCCCTGCAAACACTCTTCTTCACTCAGTCTCTGGTATCTTACTTCCTCTGGGATTTTCATGTGCCTGGAATCCTACAATATGGTCTTCTCTGTCTGACTACAGAATATAAGAAAGATACATAATTTTTTTCAATGTTTTATAAAAATAACATTTTATTACAAAGGAATGTTCCTGAAAGAACAATCATCATGGGAAGCCCCAAAATAAAGTACTTTCATCATCTGGGGTAGTGTTCCTTTTCATAAGGACACCTTGAATGGCAGAAACCGGGGAAATATCTCAGTCCATGTGACAACTTTAAATTCTTCATTTCCTGCATAGACCACATTTAAACTATTGTAGTGTGCTTTTTATTAAAATATATATATATATATTAAAAACACAATTAAATATACCCATTTATTACTAACAAATCAGTAATAGAATTAATTATTCTTTAGGCTTTAGCCAGACTGTGTTTATGTAGTAAAATAATGCTTTAAATATGAAGGGAAAAAGGAGCATTCTTTCTCCAAGAAATAATCGCCCATAATGGATGGTGTCCCGATTCCATAATTTTCCCTCTGGGGTGTGTGTGTTTGCATGCGCATGCATGTGTGTGTGTGTGTGTGTGTGTGTGTAACACTGCAGGAGGCAGGGAGAGTTTATGGTTGCGCTCTTGTTCTACCTAATGTTCCCACAGTGGACAGGCACTGTTGCTGCGGTCCCCTTGGGCATTCTCAGTGACAGCCCTCAAGGACCCATCTTTGAACAACCGATCCATTTCAAATTACTTCACTCTCATGATTCATGTGAAAATTACATCTGTGCCACAAATCTCTGTTTCTTTCTGTCTGATTCCTTGAAGTTTTACCACCTGAACGCTTTTAGTTAAGGGGGTTCCCCATGTACTGATGGCATCAGAGGTGCATTATAACCCAGGGAGTGAGAAGGCCCATGATGGAGGGGCTCTGGGCTCCTGACAGACCACATGAAGGAGCTCAGTCTCCAATCTGAAGATCCACTCAGACCTGTCATGTGGGGAAATCTATGGTAACATGCCACCATAATTTGGGGAGTTATTTGGTAATTCAGCATAACATAATATACTGTTGGGGCCGATTCCACGTTAAAACCTGTTAAACCCCTAGGGCCTACCTGGGCCTACTTAGCCATAGTGACTCCATGTTGCCTCGGTAAACATTTTGTTGTTTAATAAATGCCTCAGCAGTTACTGATGTCAGTTCCAGGTAACTGTTGCTAAAACACACCTGAAACAAGGCCATTTTGTTTAATAAACGCCTCAATGGTTGCTCTCGGTTCCAGGTAACAGTTACTAAAACACAACACCTAAAACAAGGCCAGACAGGTGGAAACATCCAATCAGCGAAAGCCACATATGTAGAGGTCTGTGGTTGTGCCCTATAAAACTAGCCTGTAAGACCAAGGAGTCGTTGCCCTCTTCAGAGGTGGCCCTAACCGGTCAATCTGGTTCCTGATGCTTGGCATAAGAATAAAATTTTTGTTTAACCTTAATTCCATGTCAGTCTCACTCCTTTGATAACGGACCCAACAATACCTACAACGTGTTGAAATCAGCAAGTAAACTTCGATAGTTATCAGCCTAGAACCTAAAGAAAATGACCAAAGAATCACCTGGCTTCCTCAGTCAGTAGGGCATGGCGTACTTGATCTCAGGGTCATGAGTTTGAGTCACACATGGAACACAAAGTTGATGTAGGAAGCAAAAGAAAACAACAGGATTTACACATGACCAAATCAACTGGGCTTGAACAATAGAGCTGGTCGGTGGTGGGCTGGATCCTCTCTACTGTTCCTTCAGCCACAGGACCCTGAGCACTCAGTTGGTACCAGTGCTTATCAGGCAACCAGTTTCTCCCTTGAGGAGCTCTGTGTCTAGAGGAGCAGATCGACAAACGTGAACTGAAAAAGTGAATGAAAAGAGCATTTTCTCCATAAGAAAAGAGCAAGGGACTACAACTTTGTCCAGAGCTCTAACAGGTGAGGGGTCCGACAAGGCCGTGCTGAGATGATATTGAGATTTCCTGTGGCAGGAAAAGAAGGAGATGGCCCTGCACAAATCTGAGTGTACTTAGCCCAACAGAGGTTCCCACAGTGCAGAGGATTGGAAGTAGAACATGATGTTCCCAGAGTGGGGGTTATAAAGTGGGCCATGGTGATTGGAGGAATCTGATGTGGGGAGCAGAGAGGAAAGGGAGGAGGACCAAGGCCTGGGGCAGGTGGAGAGTATCAGTACCCTGTCTCTAGTGCTGTGTGACCATATTACCCCACACTCGGTGGCTTAAAAAAGAACACAGTCTCACTGTCTCACAGGAGACTCTAAGTACAGCAATCCAGGAGTGTACAGCTAGGGGGTCCTGCCATAGCCCCTCAGTACTTTGGTGCTGTTTCCAACACCAAGGCAGGACCTGCTTCACTGAGAACCTGAGCTCATTTAGGGGTGTTGGCAGGATTCAGTCCATCTCAAAAGACCTGAGTTCTTCTGTCTTTTGTTAGCTCTCATTACTAGGGCACGTGCTCATGTGTGTGTCAGGGTTCAACATAGGGGCTTGTACTCCAAGGTGAGGATCTGAGAGAGAACACGGGTCAGAGGCAGCATGGGGTGGGCAATGAGATTTTAGAACTAAATCTCAGGTAGAGCTTTTTTGTCATGTGGCCATGTTCTGTGGAGTGGATAGAATCTCTAAGTCCAGACCACATTCGAGAGACAGGGTTACAAAGATGTTTAAACAGGATATGTGTTTTCAGGGAAGAACTGGGAGGAGAAGGTGAAGACCGCTGCAGGATTAGTGCCTTGCAAAGAATCACAGAAGGTAAGAAAGCTGAAGAAGGCATGAACTCAGCTCTTTGTGAGTGTCCTCAAATTTGGGGCCCTGGATGCATCCATCCAATCGCTTGAGGGCTCTGGAAAATGTTGTGTGGAAGGAAGGGGCTAGAGATATGGAGAAGGTTTCAGGGCAAGGGTGAGCATTGATATTGTAGACAGGATGCATTCCAGCAAGATCTTGTCTGAGGGGAGTGGCAACCCACTGAGTGGGCCCCTATCTACATGACACCCATTAGAAAGGAAGTAATAGCTCTCAGCACAGGATACACAGTCTCTAGTGGTAAGGGTGGTTTCTGACCATTAAGGCTAAGTTTCCAATCCCATTTTTAGGGTTTGCTTTGCAAATTAGAAAGCCTAAGTTCTTGGTAAACTATGGCTCACCTCTCAGTAGATGGGGCTGTCACCGCCTGGGACTCCAGAATGTGAGCACTGATTAACAGATGTGTGCCCAAAGGAGCAATTGTGTGCGCACACACACACATACACACACACACACCATTAGGGAATGTAGAGTGGTATATAATGAGTTGCAGAGTAAGACAAAGTGAGAAGAGGAGGAAAATGTGCTTGGAGTTATCTCCTATATGTGACACCATTCCTACAGTGTCATAGACATTATTCCACATATGTCTGTAGACATCTGGATGAAGTCCATTCTAGAATCATCTTTGTTGTACAGATCAGATGCAGACCACCTCTGACAGGGATAATGGCTTATCCAGGGACACAAACAGGTAAAAGTGGAGAGTTGTGTCTGAAGCCAGATGGGGCCCTGGCTGCACTCAGCCCTTCCTTGGGGGTCAGTGGAGAGGGGTGTGTTGGTGTCCCTGTGTACATATGTGGCTTTGTATGCAGAAAGGAGATGAGCAGATGGCAGTCCTGAGCACTGTTTATATAGGTGATAATCCAGGGGGTACTTGGGTAGGTTATCTCAAGAAGAGACGTCACTTTCTTGACCAGAGACTCCAACAGAATTTGGAACCTTTCAACCAGGCGCCCACATTCTAGTGTAGTCCAGTACTAGAGTTACATGGCTGGAGACATCTGATACAGAAAGATATCTCTTGCTGTTTGCCTACTTCCTGGGGCTCTGGCTTCCAGAAATCCCAGGGAATGGCTTTCTCAAATATTGCCGACATTTTCCCAAACCTCCTTCCCAATGCCTCAGGGCATTTGGTAGGAGTTTCATAAAGTGATTCAAGAGCAGGGTTCTGGATAGGGGTGCCTGAAAACATGTAGGGTTAGGATGAGGGCTTCAGGGCTTGGCAGGTCTGATCTGCTGGCTCCTAGGCCAGCTGTCCCAGTGGCTGATTGGAGGACAGGACTCAGGTTGTGTCAGACTGTGAATTACTGTCCAGGGTGGCGTACGAAAGTGGGAAGGCATCGGAAGTCATACATGTTGCCCCTAATCCAGGGTATTGTACAGTTCCATAGGGCATGGTTTCCTTCTGGAGAGCAGGGAGAGTCCTGTTGTGTGGCTCTGGAGTGCCCAAACTGGAGGGCTTATGTTCCAGAACTCTGGGGACAGAAGTCTGAAAACCCAAGCTAAGTTTATGGTAAGGTCTAGGGCATGGATCACCGATCCACAGAGGCTGACAGGAGGTACTGATTCTGAAGTTAGGGCGAGGGTCAAGCATTCGCTCAGACAAAATTTGTGTCCACAAAGGCCACTGTATGTTGAGGTGGGCTCCTGAGGACATGGAGGTTTCTCCTGCTCGGGGGTTTTGCACAGTTCCAAAGAGCAAACTTTCATTCTTGGGGAGAGGTGGAGTCCTGCTGTATGACTCTAGGATCTCCCATACGGAGGGATTCAAGAGCATGGCTCTGGGTATGGATACCTAAAAACTAAACCTAGGGTTAGTGTTAGGGCTTAGGGGTATGGCAGGTCCACTATGATGACTCTGGCACGAGCTACATGGGTGGCTGACTGCAGGATGGGCCTCAGGTTGAGGGACTGAATGTATATTACTGTCCAGGGTCGGCTTCCGCAATGAGGGGGTGGGATTTCTATCTCGTGCAGCTTGCTCGTAATGTGTGGGTTTCATGCAGCTCCACAGGGCACGTTTTCCTTCTGGAGGGCGGGAAGAGTCCTGTGGTGAGATCCAGTGTTCCCTATATGGAGGGCTTGTGAACCAGGACTCTGAGGACAGAAGTCGGAATACCCAAGCTAGGGTTAGGGTTTGGGCCTAGGGCATAACAGGCCAAATCTGTGGATACTGAGGCGAGCTCCCTGATATCTCAGGTTAAGGGGAGTATCAGGAGGTTTCTCAGGCTGAAGTTTGTGTCCATGAGATCTGCCTTACGTGGGGATGTCCTCACGGGACCATGGAGTTTTCTCCCACACTGGGGCTCTTGCTCAGATCCAAATAGCTTGTTTTATTCTTGGGGATAGGCAGTGTCCTGTTTTATGGTTCAGGGTTCTCCCATATGGAGGGATTTGAGAGCAGGGCTCCAGTGTGGATGCCTGAAAACTCACAGTAAGGTTAAGATTAGGTCCTTGTCTTTTGGAGCTGTGTAAAACCCTCAGAGATGGAAGAAATCTGCTTTGCTCCTGAGGCCAAACCCACTTTTGCAGGCTGCCATGGACACATTCACCCATTAAAACCCTTAGCCTGAGCCCCATTTTGAACATAGCAGCAAGCGTACCTCAGCCCAGAGCCAGGTATAAGACCTGCCATGCCACTAGGACCTAATCCTAGCCCTCAGTTGGCTTTTCAGGTATGAATACCCAGAATGCTGCTCTAGAATCCCTCGATGTGGGGGACCCCTGAGCCATAAAGCAGGACACCACCTACAACCCAGAATAAACCAAGCCATTTGGAACTGCAAAACCCCCAGAATGGGAGGAAACTCCATGCCACCATGAGGCCACCTATGAGTTTGGCAAAACTCATGGACACAAACTCCAGCCTGTGCAACATCCTGACACTTGCCTTCACCTCAGATCCCAGTGAGCTCGCCTCAGTGTCTGTAGATTGGGCCTGCCACGCCTTAGGACATAACCCTAGCCCTAGTTTGGGTTCTCAGACTTCCATCCTCAACGTCCTGGTCCACAAGCCCTCCAGTTAGGGAACACTGATCCACACCACAAGACTGTGCCTGCCCTGCAGAAGGAAAATGTGCCTTTTTGAGCTGCATGCAAACCCCATATTAGGAGAAAGCTGCACGAAACCCCAAAGCCAACCCATTGATGGAAGCCGGCCTTGGACACTAATACACATTCTGCCCTCAGCCAGAACACCGACAGCCAGAACACCAGTCAACCTCCAAGTAGCTGGTGCCAGTGTAATACTTCAGAATTTCCATGCCCCTAGGCCCTACCAAGAACCCTAGGTTGAGTTTTCAAGCATACATACCCAGTCCTTGTTCTTGTATTACTCCATATGGGGGACACTTGAGCCATACACAGGACTCCACCTGTCCCCCAGAAGGAAACCATACTATTTGGAGCTTCACAAAACCCCCAGAGCAGGAGAAAACTCCAAGGCCCCAAGAGGCCACGCACACACATACAATGGCTCTAGTGGACATAAATTCTAGCCTGAGCGAATGCCTGACACTCGCCCTCACTTCAGAATCTGTAGCCTCACCTCAGCATCTGCAGATCAGTGATCCACGCCTTAGACAAAAACCAGGTTTCAGACTTCCGTACCCAGATTCCTGTAATACAAGTCCTCCAGATTGGGAACTCCGTAGCCACACCAGGACTCTCCGTGCCCTCCAGATTGATATTGTGCCCTATGGAGCTGCACAAAACACCTATATTATGGGAAACATGCACTGCCCCCAATGTCATCCACTTGCGTATGCCACCCTGTATACTAAAGGGCAGTGTGACACACCAGATCCCATCCTCCAAGCAGCCACTGAGACAGCTGGCCACAGAACCAGGAGAACAGACCTGCCATGCCCCTAGGCCCTTATGCTAAATCTAGTTTGGGTTATCAGGCATTAATACCCAGAACTCTTCTCTTGAATCCCTCCTTGCCCTCATGAGGCTAAACCTACATTCAGCAGATCTCATCGTCAGAGACTCCAATCAGCCATCAAGGTAGCTAGAGCCAGAGGCAGCTGATTGGACCTGCCATGCCCCTAGGCCAAAATCCTAACCCGAGTTTGAGTTTTCAGGCATCCATACAGAGCCCTTCTCTGGAAACGCTCCACATAGGGGATCTCTGATCCATAAAACAGATCTCCTCCTCCCCTCAGAGGAAACACTGCTTATTGGAGCTATGTCAAACCATCAGAGATGGAAGATATCAGCTTTGCCACTGAGGCCACGTCCAATTTGCAGGCCGCCATGGACACAATCACCCGTTTTGACCCTTAGCTTGAGCAGCATTTTGAACACAGCCCCAAGGGTACCTCAAGCAGAACAAGGGTATATGGCCTGCCATGCCACTAGGACCTAATCCTAACTCTCAGTTGGGCTTTCAGACATCAATACCTGGACCAATGCTCACGAATCCCTCGATATGCGGAATCTGTGAGCCATAAAAACGAACTTCTCCTGTCCCCAGAGGAAACCTTGCTATTTGGAGCTGTGTCAAATCCTCAGGTTTGGAGAATCCTGCATGGCCCCTGAGGCCTCCCCAATTTTGTAGACTGCTCTGGACCAAAGTGCACAGTTTGACACACCCTAAGCACCTACCTCCAGTCAGAATCCCAGGTAAATGGCCCAGGGACAGAAGATTGAACCTGACATGTGCCTAGGCCCTAATTTGAACCCTAGCTAATGTTTTCAGGCATCTGTCCCCAGAGGATTGTTCTCAAATACCAACATACAGGCATCTATGAGCCACAAAACAGAATACCTCTTTTCCCTAGAAGGATAACTTGCTATTTGAAGCTGTGTCAAACCCTCAGTGTAGGAGAATCCTGAAGGGCCCCTCATCCAACCGCCATGTTCCAAGGTCTCCCTGGACACAAACCCACATTGTGACCCATCAGCATGAGACACCATTTCAACTCACACCTTGGGTAGTTTGCCTCAGAGCCACCAGATCGAACATGCCATGCTCTGAATCTGCAATGATAATGCAAGGTGGGTTTCCAAACATCCGTACATAGAGCCATGCTATTGAATCTTTCCATATGAGGGACTCTGGAGTCATTAATCAGGATTCGCCCTGTCCTGTAGAAAAAAACTTGCTGTTTGGATCAGCTCACAACACCTAGCGTGGGAAAATCTCCATGGCTTCATGAGGCCACCCCTCCATTAGTCAGCCATCATGGATACAAACTCCATTGTGAGCGAATGTCTGACACATTGACCCATACTTTAGATGCTGGAGATCTCGATTCAGCCATTGCAGATTGGGACTGCAATGCCCTAGGCCCTCAACATAACCCTAGTTGTGTTTTCAGACTTCTGTCCTCACACTCCTGGCCCACAAGCCCTCCAGATTGGGATTCTGGAGCCACAACGCAGCACTCTGCCAGCCCAACAGAAAGAAATAGTGCCCCATGAAACAGCCCAAAAAACCCAAATGAGGCTCCACCTGCAAGGGCCTTGACAGCACCCCAATTTCATAGGCCACCCTTTGCGCTAATGCTCTAACACAGCCTGAGCCCCGACCTCCTGTGAGCCACCCAGATAGCTGGCTGCATATCCAGCAGATGGGACCTCCCATGGCCAGAGGCCGTCATCTCTACCCAACCTGGGTTTTCAGGAATCTGTCTCCCAGACCATATCTCAAATCCCTGCATATGGGAGAACTCAATGCACCAAAGAGTACCCCTCCTTCCCCATGGCAGGAAACCTTGCTGTTGGGATGGGTGTACAACCCTCAGAGAAGGAGAAACCTTCATGGTCCATGAGACCAAGCCCACTCAGGATGGCCGCCATGGCCCAACAACACGCATTGTGACCCCCAGCCGGAGCCCGTTTTCAAACAAGCCCCCTCGGTAGCTGGAACAAGAGCCTGAATATCTGGCCTGCCATCCCCATAGGCCCAAATCCTAACCAACAATGGGACTTTCCAGGCCCCTATACCCAAAATCCATCTCTGGAACCCCTGTTTGTGGAGGACCCCTGAGACAGAAAACAGGAATATTCCCTTCCCCCAGAATGGCGCCAGACTATTGGGAGCAGGGCAGAATCCCCAGAGAGGGAGAATCTTCCATGGCCCCATGAGGCCATCCCTATATAATGCGGCCATCCTACACAAAATCCAGAGACAAAAGCCTGAGCTACCTCCTCCAACTCATCCTAATTTCAAATCCTGAGGAGCTCCCCTCAGGGTCTGAAGATCGGGCCTGTCATACCCTCGGCTCAAACCATAACCCATTTGGTGTTTTCAGAATTCTGTCCCCAGAGCCCTGGCCTGCACACCCTCTAGGTTGGGGCCTCCGCAGCCACACTGGAGGACTGTGCTTGCCCTCCCGAAGGACACTGTGCCCTTTACAGTTGCCCAAACCCTCGAGATTAGAAGAAACCTGAAAGTCTCCCGAGGACACCCCAGTTTTGTAGGCCTCCCTGCACAAAAATGTGCAGTCTGACACCCTGGGAACCGCCTTCCAGGCAGACACCCATGTAGATTGCCCCAGAGACAGAAGATTGAACTTGACATGCCCCCAGCCCTAATATGAACTGTAGCTTAGGTTTTTAGACATATGTGCCCAGAGGCCTGGTCTCGATTACCAACATATGGTGAGTCTGTCAGGCCCCCCCCAAAAAAAAATACCTCCTGCCCCAGAAGGGAACTCTGCTGTTTGGAGATGTGTAAAAGCCTCAGGGCAGGAGAATCCTGCATGGCCACTGAGCCACAGCCACATTTCAAGGTATCCTTGGACAAAACCCCACATTGTCACCCATCAGGATGAGACGCCATTTCAACTCAGCCCCCTGCGTAGCTCGCCCCAGAGCCAGTGGATCAAAACTGCCTTGTTCCTAGGCACCAACGGGAACACGATGTGGGGAATCCATGCATCCATACATAGAGATCTGCTCTCGAATCTTTCCATATGGGGGGACCTGGAGCCTTCAAACAGGACTCCCCCGTTCCAAAGAAAGGAACCTTGCTTTTTGGAGCAGCTCACAACCACCAGCCTGGGAAAACCTCCATGGCCTCATGGGGCCACCCTTCCATTAGGCAGCCATCATGGACACAAATTCCAGCCTGAACAAACATCTGTCACTCACCCTTACATCAGAATCTGGAGATCTCAATTCAGCCTCTGGAGATTGGGCCTGCTGTGCTCTAGGACCTAAGTATAACCCTAGCTTGTGTTTTCAAAATTCCATCCTCACACTCCTGGCACACAAGCCCTCCAGATTGAGAATCCTGCAGCCAAAGTGCAGCGCACTACCTGCACTCCAGAAGGAACAAGTGCCCTTTGCGGCTGCCCAAAAACCCCTAATGAGGATCAACCAGCAAGGCCCTCATAGGCACCCCAGTTTCATAGACTTCCCTGTGCACTAATGCTCTGACACAGCCTGAGCCCTGTCCTCCCGTCAGCCACCCAGATACCTGACTACATATACATCAGATTGGACCTGCCATGTCCCTTGACTACCATCTCATACCAAACCTGCGTTTTCAGGTATCTGTCCCCAGACATTATGTCAAATCCCTGCATATGGGGAAACCTGATGCAGAAAACGGACTCCTCCTTCTCCGTGACAGGAAACCTTGCTGTTGGGATGGGTGTCAAACTCTCAGACTGGGTGCCACCTGCATGGCCCATGATTGAGGGCTGCCCTGGGCACAAACACCACATTGTGACCCTCAGCCTGAGACTGTTTTCAAACAAGCCCCCTAGGGAGCTGGACCAGGAGCCCGAATTTAGGGCCTGCCATGCCCTTAGGCCCAAATCTTAACCTATGTTGGGGTTTTCCAGGCATCCGTACCCAGAGCCCATCTCTGGAATCCCTGTTTTCAGAGGACACCTGAGACAGAAAACAGGACTCTTTCATTCCCCCAGAAGAACACCAAACTATTGGGAGCCGGGTAGAATCCCCAGAAAATGGGAATCTTCCATGGCCCAAAGAGGACACCCCTCCATTCCACGGCCCTATTTGACACAAAATCCAGAGAAAAAAGCCTGAGCAACCGTTTCCCACTCACCCTTTGTTCATGTCCTGAGGAGCTCCCCTCACGGTCTGTAGATCAGGCCTGCCATACCCTCGGCCCCAAACCTAAGCCAAGATTGTGTTTTCAGACTTCTGTCCCCACAGCCCACAGCCCTGGCCCACACAACCTCCAGGCTGGGGCCCCTGGAGCCACATTACAGGACTGTGCCTGCCCTCTCCAGGGAAACTGCCCATTCCACTGGCCACAACCCTACAGATTAGGAGAAACCTTCAAGGTCCCCGAGGCCATCCCAAATCGTGTAGTTCGCCCTGAACAAACAGGGGCGATCTGACACAAGCTGAGCAACTACCTCCACTCAGACACGCAGACGGATGTCCCCAGACACAGAAGATTGAACTGGACAGGCCCCTAGGCACTAATCTGAAACCTTCCTTTGGTTTCCATGTGTCTCTCCTCAGAGGTCTGGTTTCCAATGCCAGCGTTTGGGGGTTTCCTGAGGCACCCATCAGAACACCACTCGTCTCCACATGGGAAACTTGCACTTTAGAGCTGTGTCCAACACTCCAGTTAGGAGAATCCTTCAGGGCCCCTACCACCACAACAATCCAAGGTCTCCATAAACACAAACCCACATGATGACCCATCCTCAGGAGAGTCCATTTCACCTCAGCCCTCTGGGTAGCTCCCCCAGAGCCAGCAGATCGAACCTGCCTTGTCGCTAGGAGACAATGGGAATGTGAGGTGGGTTGCCCAGGCATCCATCCATAGAACACTGCTCTCGACTCTTTCCGTATGGGGCGTCCTGGAGCCATCCAACAGGACTCGACTCTCCCGCAGAAGGAATCCTTGCAGTTTGGAGCATCTCACAACTCCCAGCGTGGGAAATCCTCCATGGCCTCATGAGGCCCCCCCTTCCTGAGGGGCCATCATGGACACACTCCAGACTGAGCCAACGTCTGCTATTGCCCTGACTTCAGATGTAGGAGATCTCGATTCAGCCTCTGCAGAGTGGGCTTGCCATGTCCTTGAAACCTCACCCAAGCTTGTGTTCTCAGACCTCTGTCCTCACACTCCTGGCCTACAAGTCCTCCAGACTGGGAATTCCAGAGCCACAACGGAGCACACTGCCTGCCCACCAGAAGAAAAACGGTTGCCCAATGGGGCTGCCCAGAAACCCCAAATGAGGATCAACCTGCATGCCACTCGACCGCACCCCAATTATATAGGCTGCCCTGGGCACTAATGCTCTGTTTGCCACAGCCTGAGCCTAGACCTCCTGACCGACAACCAGACAGCTGGCCGCACACCCAGCACCTTGGACCCACCATGGCCTTAGGCCGTCCTCTCTTCCCAACCTTGGTTTTCAGGCTTCAGAACATAGACCTTATCTCCAATTACTGCACAGGGGGAACCTAATGCAGAAATCAGAACACCTCCCTCCCCATGGCAAGAAACCTTACTGTTGGCATGGTGTTCAACCGTCAGGGTAGGAGAAACCAGCATGGCCCATAAGGCCATACCCATGCCTGAGGGTCGCCTTGGGCAAAAACACACATTGTGACCTCAGTGGGAGCCCCGTGCTCAAGTAAGGCCTCGCAGTGGCTGGAACAAGAGCCTGCATTAGGGGCTTGCCATGCCCCTAGGCCCCCAATCCTAACCAGAGGTCGGGTTTTCCAGTCGCCCATACCCAGGGCTCTGCTCTGGAATACCTCTTTTGGAGGGACACCTGAGGCGGAAAACAGGACTCCTCCCTTCCCACAGAATGACCCCAAAGTCTTGGGAGCTGGGCCAAATCCCCAGAGAGGGAGACTCATCCATGGCCCATGAGGCCACTCTAACCTTCCACGGCCATCCTTTACACAAAATCCAGAGACAAAAGCCTGAGCAACTGCCTCACACTAGCCCTTCCTTCATGTCCTGAGGAGCTCCCCTCGTGGTCTGTAGATTGGGCCTGCCATACCCTCAGCCGCAAACATAAGCCAAGTTTGTGTTTTCAGACTTCTGCCCCCACAGCCCTGGCCTCCACACCCTCCTAGCTGAGGACCCTGGAACCACACCGTAGGACTGTGCCTTCCCTCTCCAAGGAAAATTTGCCCATTCCATTGGCCACAACCCTACAAATTATGAGAAAGCTCCACAGTCCCCGAGGCCATCCTAATAGTGTAGGCCGCCCTGGACACACAGGGGCGATCTGACACAAGCTGAGCAACTACCTCTACTCAGACACACAGACAGATGTCCCCAGAGACAGAAGATTGAACTGGACAGGCCCCTAGGCTCTCATCTGAACCCTTGCTTTGGTTTCCATGTGTCTCTCCTCAGAGGCCTGGTTTCCAATACCAGCCAAGGGGGTTTCCTGAGGCACCAATCAGAACACCACTCGTCTCCACATGGGATACTTGCACTTTGGAGATGTGTCCAACTGTCTACTTAGGACAGTCCTTCAGGGCCCCCAAGTCACCACCACATTCCAATGTCTCCATGGACACAAACTCACATGATGACCCATCCTCAGGAAAGTCCATTTCAGCTCAGCCTCCTCATAGCTCCCCCAGCGCCAGCAGGTCATACCTGCCTTTTTGACTGTAGCCAATGGGAATGCGATGTGGGGTGCCCAGGCATCTATCCTTAGAACACTGCTCTCGAGTCTATCCATATGGGGCGTCCTGGAGCCAACCAACAGGACTTGATCCTCCTGCAGAAGGATCCTTGTCGTTTGGAGCATCTCACAACTCCCAGCGTGGGAAAACCTCCATGGCTTCATGAGACTCCCCTTCCTGAAGGGGCCATCATGAACACAAACTCCAACCAGAGCCAATGTCGGTTCCTCGCCCTGACTTCAGATGCAGGAGATCTCGATGTAGACTCTGCAGAGTGGGCCTGCCATGCCCTCGCCCGGAAGCCTCCATCCTTACACTCCTTACACTCCATCCTTACACTCCTGGCCCCCAAGCCCTCCAGACTGGGAATTATGGAGCCACAACGGAGCATTCTGCCTGCCCACCCAAAGAAAAACGTTGCCCTATAGGGCTGCCCAGAAACCCCAAATGAGGATCAAACTGCATGCCACTCGACTGCACCCCAATTATATAGGCTGCCCTGGGCACTAATGTTCTGTTTGCCACAGCCTGAGCCCAAACTCTGGGGAGCCAGGGCAAATTACCAGAGAGGGAGACCCATCCAATGTCCATGAGGCCACTCCAACCTTCCACGGCCATCCTTTTCAGAAAATCCAGGGACAAAAGCCCGAGCAACCACCTCACACTCGCCCTTCGTTCATATCCCGAGTAGCTCCCCTCACGGTCTGTAGATCGGGTCTGCCATACCCTCGGCCCCAAACCTAAGCCGAGTTTGTATTTTCAGACTTCTTTCCCCACAGCCATGGCCCATACACCCTCCAGGCTGTGGCCCCTGGAGCCACACCGCAGGTCTGTGCCTGGCCTCTCCAAGGAAACTGTGCCCATTCCATTGGCCACAACCCTACCAATTAAGAGAAAGCTCCAAGATCCCTGAGGCCATCCCAATAGTGTAGGCTGCCCTGGACACACAGGGGAAATCTGACACAAGATGAGCAACTACCTCCACTCAGACACACAGACGGATGTCCCCAGAGACAGAAGATTGAACCAGACAGGCCCCTAGGCCCTCATCTGAGTCCTGACTTTGGTTTCCAGGTGTCTCTCCTCAAAGGCATGGTTTCCAATACCAGCATATGGGGGTTTCCTGTGGCACCCATCAGGACACCTCTCGTCTCCACGTTGGAAACTTGCTCTTGGGTGCTGTGTCCAACCCTCTGGTTAAGAGAATGCTTCAGTGGCCCCGAGCTACTGCCACATTCCAAGATATCCATGGACACATACTCACATGATGACCCATCCTCACGAGAGTCCATTTCAACTCAGCCCCCTGGGTAGCTCCCCAGAACCAGCAGATCAAACCAGCCTTGTCACTAGGAGACAATGGGAATACTAGGTGGGTGCCCAGGAATCTCTTCTTAGAACCCTCCTCTCAAGTTTTACCATATCGGGCGTCCTTGAGCCATCCACCAGGACTCAACAGTCCCATAGAAGGAAACCTTGCGGTTTGGAGCAGCTCTCAACCCCAGCATGGGAAAGCCTCCATGGCCTCATGAGGCCCGTCCTTCATGAAGGGGCCATCATAGTCACACTCCAGACTGAGCCAACGACTGCTATTGCCCTGACTTCAGATGCAGGAGATCTCGATTCAGCCACTGTAGAATGGGCCTGACGTGCCCTCAGCCCCAAACCTAAACCTTTCTTGTGTTTTCATACATCCGCCCTCACACTCCTGGCCCACAAGCCCTCCAGACTGGGAATTCCGGAGCCACAATGCAGCACTCTGCCTGCCCACCATAGGAAAAATGTTGCCCTATGGAGCTGCCCAGAAACCCCAATGAGGATCAAACTGCACGCCACTTGACTGCACCCCAATTTCCTCGGTAGCCCTGGGCACTAATGCACTGTCTGACCCAGCCTGAGCCCTGACCTCCCGACAGACACCCAGACAGCTGACCGCAAACCCAGCACATTGGACCCGCCATGACCTTAGCCCATCATCTCTTGCCAACCTGGGATTTCAGGCCTCTGAACCTAGACCTTATCTACAATCCCTGCACAGGGGGAACCTGACCCACACATCAGAACTCCTCCTACCCCATGGCAGGAAACCTTGCTGTTGTATGGTGTCAAGCCTTCAGGGTAGGAGAAACCAGCTTGGCCCATGAGGCCACGCCGATGCTTGAGGGCCTCCTTGGGCACAAACTCGCATTGTGACCCTCTGCATGAGCCCTGTGTTCAAGTAAGGCCTCTCAGTGGCTGAAGAGACCGCATATGGGTCTTGCCATGCCCCTAGGCCCCCAATCCTAACCAGAGGTTGGGTTTTCCAGTTGCCCGAACCCAGGGCTCTGCTCTGGAGTCCCTCTTTTGAAGAGACACCTGAGGCAGAAAACAGGACTCCTCCCTTCCCACAGAATGACCCCAAACTCTTGGGAGCCGGGCCAAATCTCCAGAGAGGGAGACTCATCCATGGCTCATGAGGCCACTCCGACCTTCCACAGTCATTCTTGACACAAAATCCAGAGACAAAAGCCTGAGAAAAAGCCTCACACTCTCCCTTCCTTCATATCCCCAGGAGCTCCCTCATTTGACTAGTTTTATATGTACAACATACTGTGAAGTGATCATCACTCTAAAACAAGTTAACATACATTACCACATATAGTTACACATTTTTTTCTTGTGATGAGAACTCTTAAAGTCTATCTTCTTAGCAACTTTCAAATGTGCAATACATTGTTAACTATAGTTACAATGATTATTAACTATAGTCACTATGTTCTCCACAAGATATTACCTCACATTTAACAGAATGGGTGTTATTTTTTTTAAGATCACAAATAACAAGTATTGACAAGGATTTGGAGAAATGTTAGACTAATTTGTGATTCCTTCTAGTCCAGATTAAAAATGAAAGCAACAAATCATCCCAATCATAAAACCATGAGCACTTAAAGATAGAACAAACCTCAGCAATGACTTCTCCTCCTGTCTAGCTCGGGAATTCTTCTTTAGCATCATTGGTTCAGTAAACGATAGCTGAAGACTCTGAGCAGAAGCTCTTCATCTTATAAAGCAGATTCTTCTAAGACACAGGTGGAAGAACTCCATGGTTGACTGTTGGAGCTCTAGGGTTCTTGCATTCTGAGTTTGAATCCCAGCTCACTAGATGAGTGACCTGGGGAAGGTTAACTTCCAGAAGCCTCAATGTCATCACTTGTTTAAAAGATAATGTTATTACTATGATTGGTGTAACTATTATTGACAAAGACTCTCTTTTTTTTTTAAATTTTTTATTTATTTTCAGCGTAACAGTATTCATTGTTTTTTCACCACACCCAGTGCTCCATGCAATCTGTGCCCTCCCTAATACCCACCACCTGGTTCCCCCACCCTCCCACCCCGCCCCTTCAAAACCCTCAGGTTGTTTTTCAGAGTCCATAGTCTCTCATGGTTCACCTCCCCTTCCAATTTCCCTCAACTCCCTTCTCCTCTCCATCTACCCTTGTCCTCTATATTATTTGTTATGCTCCACCAATAAGTGAAACCATATGATACTTGACTTTCTCTGTTTGACTTATTTCACTCAGCATAATCTCTTCCAGTCCTGTCCATGTTGCTACAAAAGTTGGGTATTCGTCCTTTCTGATGGAGGCATAATACTCCATAGTGTATATGGACCACATCTTCCTTATCCATTCATCCGTTTAAGGGCATCTTGGTTCTTTCCACAGTTTGGCGACCGTGGCCATTGCTGCTATAAACATTGGGGTACAGATGGCCCTTCTTTTCACTACATCTGTATCTTTGGGGTAAATACCCAGCAGTGCAATTGCAGGGTCAAAGGGAAGATCTATTTTTAATTTCCTGAGGAATCTCCACACTGTTCTCCAAAGTGGCTGCACCAGTTTGCATTCCCACCAACAGTGTAAGAGGTTTCCCCTTTCTCTACATCCTCTCCAACACACGTTGTTTCCTGTCTTGCTAATTTTGGCCATTCTAACTGGTGTAAGGTGGTATCTCAATGTGGTTTTGATTTGAATCTCCCTGATGGCTAGTGATGATGAACATTTTTTCATGTGTCTGGTAGCCATTTGTATGTCTTCATTGGAGAAGTGTCTGTTCATATCTTCTGCCCATTTTTTAATATGATTATCTGTTTTGTGTGTGTTGAGTTTGAGGAGTTCTTTATAGATCCTGGATATCAACCTTTTATCTGTACTGTCATTTGCAAATATCTTCTCCCATTCCGTGGGTTGCCTCTTTGTTTTGATGACTGTTTCTTTTGCTGTGCAGAAGCTTTTTATCTTGATGAAGTCCCAGAAGTTCATCTTTGCCTTTGTTTCCTTCGCCTTTGGAGACATATCTTGAAAGAAGTTGCTATGGCTGATATCAAAGAGGTTACTCCCTATGTTCTCCTCGAGGATTCTGATGGATTCCTGTCTCACGTTGAGGTCTTTTATCCATTTCGAGTTTATCTTTGTGTACGGTGTAAGAGAATGGTCAAGTTTCATTCTTCTACATATAGCTGTCCAGTTTTCCCAGCACCATTTATTGAAGAGACTGTCTTTTTTCCACTGGATATTTTTTCCTGTTTTGTCAAAGATTATTTGACCATAGAGTTGAGGGTCCATATCTGGGCTCTCTACTCTGTTCCACTGGTCCATGTGTCTGTTTTTATGCCAGTACCATGCTGTCTTGGTGATCACAGCTTTGTAGTAAAGCTTGAAATCATGTAACGTGATGCCACCAGTTTTATTTTTGTTTTTCAACATTTCCTTAGCAATTCGGGGTCTCTTCTGATTCCATAAAAATTTTAGTATTATTTGCTCCAGCTCTTTGAAAAATACTGGTGGAATTTTGATTGGAATGGCATTAAAAGTATAGATTGCTCTGGGCAGTATAGACATTTTAACGATGTTTATTCTTCCCATCCAAGAGCATGGAATGGTCTTCCATCTTTTTGTGTCTTCTTCAATTTCTTTTAGGAGTGTTCTGTAGTTCAATGAAAATACAGAAAGGCAAATTAGAGAATCGATTCCATTTACTATAGCACCAAAAACCATAAGATACCTCGGAATAAACCTAACCAAAGAGATTAAAGATCTGTACTCGAGGAACGACAAAGACTCTCTTTGACCAGACTTGAGTTAAGCTCCTTTGAGCCCTCTTCTCAACTAGGTCTCTGTGCCCATCTGTGCTAAGCTGCAATTTAGCAAGAATTCTGCTAAGTCAATTTATCAAGAATCCCCACCCTTGATGTCTACTTGACAGAGAACACTTGGTAGCTGATCAGATTCCACATACCCACCCTTTATATCTAATCCCTCTCTCTGTCCTCTATAAGAATCCTATTGCATGAGTTTAGTAAGAATCCCCTGTTCTTGATGTGCCCTCTTGGTAATTTTCCAACCACTGACCCCCCCACTCTGCTTCTTGGCTATAAATATCCCCTACTGTCTTCGTTGTATTTGGAGTTGAACCTAACCTCTCTCCACTGTTCAATACCCCCTTTGTAATAGTCTTGATAAAAGTATTCCTTACCATTTTTGACAAATGTCAGTATAATTTTTCTTTAACATTTATTATTAGAACGTTCTCTTTCATGTTGTTGAGAACCTATTATCGCCTCCTCCACACTCATCTTAGCCCTTTCCTTTTGGAAACATAAATAACATTTCTATTCCTTCTTTCATGTGAAATCTTTCAGATACATGAATAAAGAGACCACATATTATCAAATCTTCATTATTTCAGGTGAAATATGTCCGTTCTCTTAAGAGTTCCAATGATTGCCATTTTGTCCCTTTTTATGAACATGTTTGAATATGACATTACAGCAGTCATAATACTTCAAAGGTCTGCATACAATCTGAGGACACATGACTCCATTATCTTTCTTGGTTTAAGCCCTACAATTCTATGAAGTTGATATGCGATGCAGTTTACAGATGCACTACATGTTGGCAGCTACATCACACCTTGGTGCACAAATACTGATATGAATCTGGATTTTCTCTAACCTTGAATCTTAGCAGTTGATTTAAAAAAAGAAAGTACAAGGAAGATGTGGTCCATATACACTATGGAGTATTATGCCTCCATCAGAAAGGACGAATACCCAACTTTTGTAGCAACATGGACAGGACTGGAAGAGATTATGCTGAGTGAAATAAGTCAAACAGAGAAAGTCAAGTATCATATGGTTTCACTTATTGGTGGAGCATAACAAATAATATAGAGGACAAGGGTAGATGGAGAGGAGAAGGGAGTTGAGGGAAATTGGAAGGGGAGGTGAACCATGAGAGACTATGGACTCTGAAAAACAACCGGAGGGTTTTGAAGGGGCGGGGTGGGAGGGTGGGGGAACCAGGTGGTGGGTATTAGGGAGGGCACAGATTGCATGGAGCACTGGGTGTGGTGAAAAAACAATGAATACTGTTACGCTGAAAATAAATAAAAAATTTAATTAAAAAAAAAATAAAGACAGGCACACCAGGGGGAAAAAAAATAAAAAATAAATAGAGAAAAAAAATAAAAATAAAAATAAAAATAAAAAAAATAAAAAAAGAAAGTACAGGATTTAAAATTAGGATGGAATTATTCAGGATAGACTACCCAAAAAAGATATTTCTAGTTATCTAATGAAACAGTAATGGACATGTATCTTGAGCCTTGAAAGATATGATGGACACTGACGATGATTCATGAATGTTTTCTAATGATAGGTTGGAATACAGAAAGGCATGGAGAAGGGAATTAAAGTAATATGTCAGCTAAAAGCTGAATTATCATTACTCGCTGCTTTTTTTTTTCCCCACGCGCCATTTGCTAATTCCTATCTCCAAACCTTGCACATCTTTCTTCAATACTGGTGGATTTGTCTTCAAAGCACCTTAGACCCTGATTATGCCAGGTTTGAAACTGGATTTTTTAGGCATGTGTTACTATTTTTCTGAAACAGAAAAGCAATTTAATAGAGAAAGTCTTGAAAGTATAGAAATTTGATCTGAATTATATATATAGCGATTCATATGTATATTGATATCAATGAATTAAAGAGACGTATATATATGTCACTGAGTATATTTATATGTCATATATATGTCTATATATATATATGGAATCTATAGGGAAGAAGGATAAATTTATATATATATATAAATTTATATATATGTATATATATGTATATATGATCTGAATTATATATATAGCGATTCATATATATATTGATATCAATGAATTAAATACATAGATGTATGTTTATGTCACTGAATATATTTATATGTCACATATATATGTGTATATATATGTATATATATGGAATTTGTAGGAAAAAAGGATAAATTTATATATATATAAATTTATATATATTATATATGTATTATATATTATATATATTGTATATATTATATATTATATATATTTATTATATATTTATTTATATATATTTATATATTATTTATATATAAATTTATCCATTTCTGGGACACCTGGGTGGCTCAGTTTGTTAAGCAGCTGCCTTCAGCTCAGGTCACGATCCCAGCGTCCTGGGATCGAGTCCCACATCGGGCTCCTTGCTCAGCAGGGAGTCTGCTTCTCCCTCTGCCTGCCACTCTGTCTGCTTGTGCTCACTCTCGTTCCTCTCTCTCTGTGACAAATAAATAAATAAATAAATCTTTAAAAAAATAAATTTATCCATTTCAAAGCAATATATATATGTATATATAAGTATATATGTATGTATATATATGTGTGTATATATACACATATATATGTATATATTTTATATATATACATATACATATATACATATACACACACATATATATATAATATATATATATAATCTGTAGCTTAAGGATGGACCTAGACAAGTAAATAGCAATGTTTATTGCTTTGAAATGGAATCTGTAGGGAAGAAGGATAAATTATATATATTATATATATATAAAATTTATATAATATATATTTTATATATTTTTATATACACATATATTTTTTATATATTTATATATATATACTGTATATATATATACATATACATATATATATATATAAATATATAAATTTATCCTTCTTCCCTACAGATTCCATTTCAAAGCAATAAACATTGCTATTTACTTGTCTGGGTCCATCCTTAAGCTACAGATTCTTTGAATATGTAAACTGAATTTATTCAAGGTTGTTAAGCTCATGATCAAAGATAAAGTCTTTTGAAGATGAGATCCATTAAGTATCAACCCTTACCAGGCAAAATGTCAATATCCAGCCGTACCGTATATGACATATTGTATAGAAATAATACATAAGGGTGAAAAGGGGAGTTCTCTACACCATAACCCAATTACGAGATTCGTCAGAAAATAGTTTTGCCTGAAAAAAACTAGGCAAAAACTAAGCATTCTTGATGCCATTTAGACTTTTAGAAAGCACTCTGAGAAATAAGCTTGGGCTGCACACTGACAGAGGAATTTTGCCAAAAGAGACAGTCTTGTTAGCCTCTGTGCATCTCAGCAGCATGCAGCAGCACCAAAAATGAAAACTGGATTTAACTATATCAACAAACATTGTCACGTAGGGTAGACAGAACAAAAGTAACCAGGAGAACAAGTGGTAGAGATGATAAAGCTCAGTATCTTGGAAACATTTTCTGTTGTGTTATTTTGAGAAGTGGGTAATATTGTACTCTATTTCTAATTTCTTTTTAAAATTTTTATTAACATATAATGTATTATTAGCCCCAGGGGTGCAGGTCTGTGAATCGCCAGGTTTACACACTTCATAGCAATCACTGTAGCACACATATTCTTCAATGTCCATAACCCAACCACCCTCGCCCTATCCCCCTACCCCCAGCCCCCCTCAGTTTGTTTTGTGAGATTGAGTCTCTTATGGTTTGTCTCCCTCCACATCCCGTCTTCTTTCATTTTTTCCTTCCCTCCCCCCCCAAACCCTTCATTTTGCTTCTCAACTTCGTCTTATCAGGGAGATCATATGATAATTATCTTTCTCAGATTGACTTATTTGACTCAGAATAATACCCTCTAGTTCCATCCAAGTCATAGTAAATGGCAAGATTTCATTTCTTTTGATGACTGCATAGTATTCCACTATATATATATATATATATATATATATATATATATATATATATAAAATCTTCTTTATCCATTCATCTGTTGATGGACATCAAGGTTCTCTCCATAGTTTGGCTACGGTGGACACTGCTGCTATAAACATTCAGGTGCACGTGCCCCTTAGGATCACTACATTTCTATCTTTAGAGTAAATACCCAGTAGTGTGAATGGTGGGTTGTAGGGTAGTCCTATTTTCAACTTTTTGAGGAAACTCCATGCTGTTTTCCGGAGTGGTTGCACCAGCTTGCATTCCCAACAACAGTGTGGAAGTGTTCCCCTTTCTCCGCATTCTCGCCAGCACCTGTTGTTTCCTGACTTGTCAACTTTAGCCATTCTAACTGGTGTGAGGTGGTATCTCATTGTGGTTTTGATTTGTATTTCCCTGATGCCAAGTGATGTGGAGTACTTTTTCATGTGTCTGTTGGCCATCTGGATGTCTTCTTTGCAGAAATGTCTGTTCATGTCCTCTGCCCATTTCTTGATTGGACTATTTGTTGTTTGGGTGTTGAATTTGATATGTTCTTTATAGATTTTAGATACTAGCCTTTCATCTGATATGTCATTTTCAAATATCTACTCCCATTCTGTCAGTTGTCTTTGGTTTTGTTGACTGTTTCCTTTGCTGTGCAAAAGCTTTTGATCTTGATGAAGTCCCAATAGTTCATTTTTGCCCTTGCTTCCTTTCCTTTTGGCAATGTTTCTAGAAAGAAGTTGCTGCACCTGAGGTTGAAGAGGTTGCTGCCTGTGTTCTCCTCAAGGATTTTGATAGATTCTTTTCTCATATTATTTCTAATTTCTTCAGCCACTTACTGAGTGATAGCAACATCATAACTACAGAAACTATATGTCATTTTGGCCTTATAAGTATTTCCTAACTGCAGTAATACTTGTTTTATTTTTTCTTGTTTAGTTATTCTGCTTTGGGAAGATATCCTTAAAGAGGTACTTACGGATGAACTCAACTATGCTGCCAGGCCAACAAGTCACTATCTTGTCTATTTTTTTTAATTTTGAGAAATATTTCTTAAAATTTCTATTTGAGAAAGACTGGAGACAATATTATGTCAGCCTCCTCTTGTCACTTGTTAATATGTTTGAAAGAACACTCTGGGGTATCATTTTATTAGTCTAAGCATATCCATGAAATTATTTTTACAAAGTGATTGGTAAAGGCATAAGTAAACAGGGTCACTGAAGGATAAACAGATCCTTCATTAAGTTCCACAAATACGAAATGCCATTTCCGTGCAGTGCACTATACTGGGGGCTAGCTCTGTAGGTAAAGATATATATGAAAAAGTCCTAGCCCTTATGTAGTTCATAGATCAATGGTAAGTAATAGTCCCTTATTACTTTCATGATTTATATCTTTCAAATATCTTTTAAACTGAAAGTGAAATGAACAGCTTAAAGTTTATTTATGCATTATTCATAACTAGTTGTTCCCTTAGACATTGTTCAGAAGGAGTGTTAACCATTGTTAAATTCATACATCTCTGCTCCTCCTCTTCCTTCAAGGCTGAGAACTGTGGATGCTCAAAGCATCTCAAAGGCAAATCAAAAAACCTCTGTGAAGCATGCTTCCCTCCTTATTCCCCAAGTGCAACTGGCAGGTTGAGTCAGACCAACTAAAACCTGATCTGAAATTTATGAAAATCAGACCAGGAGTTTCACATGAGGCTATGTCCTATATGTAGTGCCCCAAATTTCTTCTTCTCCTCCTCCTCCTCCTCCTTCTTCTTCGTATAAAAGCATAAACACTTTTTCTTTTATAAAAGGAAACTTTACACCCAGTGCAGGCCTTGAACTGAAAGACCCTGAGATCAAGAGTCACATGTTCTACTGACTGAACCAGCCAGGGTAACCCTAAATTTCTGGGTATAGATTCTTACTCTCCTATGATCACCATCTGGCATATCATAATCAAATGTTTGTGGTGCTTTTCATCTCTTTTTCTATGTAATTCCTTTTCTAATCAGTTCTCTTCACTATTTCACTATGACTAGCACAGTAAATGCTTGTGAAATCTGTTAGGGAATGAATGAGTGAATGAATGAATGAATGAATAATGCTTTACCCTTTCTGCCATTCCCTGGAGAGCATTTCCCAACTGTGTTTGCTCTCGGTGCTATTCTCTTTCAATCGTGCCCCAACCTGTGATTGCAGTTGACTCATCTCGTCAACCCCCAACCTGTAGAGGAGTGTCTCCAGAAGCTCTCTGTTGTCTGTTGTCTCCTCACATTTCTCACGCTTTGTGCTTTCTGTGATTTTGTGTTCTGTGGAACACTCCGTATCACAGTGACTTCTAGGAGCTGCCTAGAAATATGTCTAAACCTTTCAAGTTTAAATTTTTCAGTTTTGTTTTACTATTTCAGTGTTGTCTTCCCACCCCCCCTTCTGAGTCTTTAGATTTTGAAATTCTACCCCCACTAAAGTCTACAGAAGTCTTTGAGCACTTTGGGTCTAACACCCTGTCTAATTCTCACTGTCACTTTAGGATGCACACATAAGAAAACAGATTCCTGTTGGGTGGCCAGTGGCTCAGCCCTGCAGCTGAGATGGTTGAACCTGATTTCAGAGGGGTCTGTTTCTGCCAAAGCAGATGTTTTTCCACTCTGCTGTGCATTACCACCTGGCCCAGTTTTGGCCCCGTTCTGCCTTCGTGTATTTGAAAGACCAAAACACTGACTGATGAAATGCCTTGACATAGATTACTCCCTCATAAGAAGTACGAACAATCCTGTTAAGTTTCCTTGCCCTCGCTGTGCTATGAGGACTTTCAAATGACTCCTTAATGAAGGAGCTGCATGCAGTGGTGGGAACTGTCATGTGCACACATGGATTGGCACTTGGCAATGCTTAATTATACGTGTCTTGCTTCCCAATATTGTTCAAATCCCCTCTGCTTATTTTCGTCTTCTGTTCTCTTATTTTCACTGCACTAATGCCATTCTGTGTCTTCTTCTTCCCCAAAGCAAGTCAAGCATTGCCAGTAGCTTGGCCTGCACTTTGACGTTTTCAATATCATCTCCTTCTGTCTCACTTGATAGCACTGTTCCTCTTGCTACAACTTTCCTGGAGAACCCTTTATAAATTTTATATATTCTCATCTTTTGTTTGTACGCTACTGTCAAAATGAGTTATCTGCAGAAGGCACCTCGGCTTATTAACTAACTTCCGATAGCATCTCTTTTTCACATCATTTCAATTTGTCTTCTCTCTGATTTGTAATTTATTTTCTGTTGAGAGGGTCTACAGAGCACACATGAAAATAAAGGACTGTGTGGATAGACTTGCCTCTGCTCCTTGTCATATTAATTAATTTCTTCCCCCACCCATTGAGCATTAGAACGTGGGTCACTTTGATATATAACATCCTCACTTATTTCTGCAGCTTATCTGCCAAACACTATTTTGGGTCCAGATTTACAGAAAGAATCATTGTAGTTTAACACCAAAGCCATATTTTTGAATAAACTAATAATTTTCCCACCTCTCTATTTTGGCCTGTTTCAGAACTCCTCTGAAATTCACAATCAGCCATTTTTGGATGTCTGACACATCATTTGCCCTGTGTGTCATGCTTTCTGCTAAGCTTGCCCACCTTTGCAGCAACGTGTCTATGTAAATCTTCTGATCAGTACTCAGTTTTGCTCCTGGTTTCTGGGTTCTAATGCCTTTCTTCCCTCTTTTGTAACTATTATTGGTTGTTTTCCTTGTGCTGAATTTTGCCCTTTTATTCATATACCTTTAATCCAAAAGCTTTTTAAAATTCCTTTTGTTTAAAGAGCTGAAAGACTCAGCAGAGAATCATCAAATGTCAAACTCAAGAGAAACATCACATTCTACCTTAATCGCTCTGTGCAATTTTTGAGTTGATATGTTTGCAATAAAATAATTTTAGCTTCTCTTGGGGTAGGTATGTGTTATGGTGAGTGTTGTGAAGTGTGTAAACCTGGCGATTCACAAGCCTGTACCCCTGGGGCTAATAATACATTATATGTTAATAAAAATTTAAAAAAATTAGATTTCTTGATTAATTCCTTGGCATTGGCACACATTTTTTCTGTTTTATGTAAATATCATTCTCTTTCCTTAAGAATTCTCTTTTTGTCCTTTTACTGTTTATTTTTAATATGTGAAAAATCAATCCTAATTTCCTTTTCTTTGCATATCCCATGTTTCCTGTGTGACATTTTATTCTTATCTGAACTTTTCTTTATACTTTCTACCTTGATGGTATATATATAACCATACTATAGGTTATTGTATATGCTATATATTACTCTATAATTTTATATTATTATTATTATTAGTCACAGACATATTCCCAGGATATGTAGCACAATATTTGCCATAGAATAGTGCTAAACCAATGTTTGTTGAATAAATGAACTAAAGAAGAATGTATCTAAATCTGAATTTTCCACAGTCCACTTTTAAAAATAAGATTTATTTATTCATTTTAGAAGGAGAGATAGTGGAAAGTGCACATGAACATGGGAAGGGCGGAGGGAGAAGGAGAGAATCTCAAGCAGATTCCATGCTGTGTGTGGAGCTGGCATGGGGCTCGTCTCACTATCCTGAGATCATGACCTGAGACAAATTCTAGAGTCAGATGCTTAACCAATTGAGCCTCCCAGGTGTCCCTTCCACAATCCACTTTTGCATTTTGCATTCTTTGACTTGATTTCCAATCAAATCTAACAAGGTGGTATAAGGAAGGCATAAGCCATAGGTCTTTTAAAGAAGTATATATTTTTAAAGATTTTATTTATTTATTTATTTGACAGAAAGATCACAAGTAGGCAGAGAGGCAGGCTAAGGGAGTAGGGGAAGCAGGCTCTCCATTGAGCAGAGAGCCCAATGTGGGGCTCGATCCCAGGACCCTGAGGTCATGACCTGAGCTGAAGACAGGGGCTTAAACCACTGAGCCACCCAGGTGTCCCGGAAGTGTATTTTCTTTTATAATGTTAATGTTATGGTGTTTTCCATATACTAATACTAAATGATAATAGGAATAAAGATTCTAGTAAAAAATAACATTTATTTAGTCCTTCCAATCTGTTAAGCCTTGTTCCAAGAATTTTATATACATAAAGCCACTTAGTTTTCACAAAAAGCCCATAAGTACTATGTGTATTTCCACTTCATAAATGAAGAAGCTGAGTAACAGATCCTAACAATTGCTGGTTACTAAACATATATTGAATAAAAATATAAAAAGTAAGCAGCATATTATAGTTAATGTAATCAGATAAAAATCGCTAATTTCCAATATAGTAGGTAATACAAATTCCAAGGAGGGAAAGAGAGTCATGATATGTGATATTCTGAATTGTGACCTCTGAAACTCTCTTAATACTTTACATTTATTGTCTAATGTAGGTCTCAAATTATTTGCATAGTTCTTATTATTGGCTCGGTTTTATAGAAAAGGAAACCAAGGCTCAGAGGGAATCAGTGTGTGACTCAAGGTCACAGACTTACAAACTGAAAAAGGAAATTCAAGAGATCAATAACAAACATGAAAAAATTCAACCCTACTAATTAAGAAATGCAAAGTAGTAAAAAAGAAATATCATTTTCGTTACCAAATCAAGCAAAATTTTAAAAGCAATATTGACTAATGACAATACAATGGTTGTAGAACATACAAAGCCAAGAAGAGTTTTAAATGTCACACACTGTATGATGAATATATATATATATATATATATATAATTTTTTTAACTTTTTTACCCCCTTTCTTCTCCCACTGATTTTGGGTCCCTTCTGATTTGGTTAGCATACTTTTTATGGTGTCTTTGCCACGCTTTTATTACTTTATTCTCTCATTCATATATTCTTATCTAGATAAAATGATAAGGCGGAAAATCTCACCACAAAAAAAGAAAAGAAAAGAAGAAGAAGAGGCAGTACTAAAGGCTAGGGACTTGATCAACATAGACATTGATAATATATGAGACTAAATTTCAGAATGAAGATTCTCAAGGTGTTAGTTAGGCTTGAAAAAGGCATAGAAGATATTAGGGAAACCCTGTCTGGAGAAATGAAAGCTCTTTCTGGAGAAATAAAAGAACTAAAATCTAACGAAGCTGAAATTTTAAAAAAAAAAAGCTATTAATGGGGTGCAATAAAAATGGAGGCTCTTACTGTGTGTATAAATGAGGCAGAAGAGAGAATTAGTGATATAGAAGACCAAATGATGGAGAATAAAGAAGCTGAGCAAAAGAGAGACAAACAAGTACTGGACCTTGAGAGGAGAATTAGAGAGGTAAGTGATACCATAAGAGAAAAAAAAATAGAATAATTGGGATTCCAGAAGAAGAAGAGACAGGGGGACAGAAGGCATATTGGAGAGAATTATTATAGAGAATTCCTCAATATGGCAAAGGGAACAAGCATCAAATCCAAGAGGCACAGAGAACCCACCTCAAAGTCGTTAAAAATAGGACCACACCCTGTCATCTAGTAGTAGAACTTATGAGTCTTAGTGACAAAGACAAAATCCTGAAAGCAGCTCGGAACAAGAAGTGTGTAACATACAATGTTAAAAATATTATTTTGGCAGCAGACTTACCCACAGAGACCTGGTAGGCCAGCAAGAACTGGCATGGTATATTCAGAGCACTAAATGAGGAAAACATGCAGCCAAGAATACTATATCCAGGTAGGCTATCATTGAAAATAGAAGGAGAGGCAAAAGCTTCAAGGACGAACAAAAACTAAAAGAATTTGCAAACACTAAACCGGCGATACAGGAAATATTGAAAGGGGTCCTCTAAGGAAAGAGAAAGCCTAGAAGTAGTAGACCAGAAAGGAACAGAGACAATATACAGTAACAGTCACCTTACAGGCAATACAATGGCACTCAATTCATATCTTTCAATATTACCCTGAATGTACCCTTTTAATAGTTACCCTGAGTATAAATGAGCTAAATGACCCAATCAAAAGACACAGAATATCAGAATGGATACAAAAACAGCACCCATCAATAGGTGGTCTACAAAAAAACTCATTTTAGACCCAGAGACACCTCCAGATTTAAAGTGAGGGGGTAGAAAACAATTCACCTTGTTAATAGAAATCAAAAGAAAGCCTGGGTGGCAATCCTTATATCAGATAAATTAGACCTTAAGCCAAAGACTATAATAAGAGATAAGGAAGGACACTGTATCATACTCAACACATCTGTCCAACTTGAATATCTAACCACTTTAAAAATCTACGCCCCTAACATGTGAGCAGTCAACTATATAAGCCAATTAATAACAAAATCAAAGAGACACACCAACAATAATACACTAATAGTAGGGGACTTTAACACCCACCTCGCTGAAATGGACAGATCATCCAAGCAAAACATCAACAAGGAAATATAGGTCTTAAATGACACACTGGACTAGATGAACATCACAGATACATTTAGAACATTCCATCCCAAAACAACGGAATACACATTATTCTGTAGAGCACATGGAACATTTTTCAGAATAGATCACATCCTGGGTCACAAATAAGGTCTCAACTGGTACCAAAAGATTGGGGTCATTCCCCATACACAATGCTCTGAAGCTAGAACTCAATCACAAGAGGAAAGTTGGAAATAACTGGAATACATGGAGGCTAAAGAGCATCCTATTTAAGGATAAATGGGTCAACCAGGAAATTAAAAAAAGAATTGAAAAAATTCATGGAAACAAATGATAATGAAAACACCGCTATTCAAAATCTGTGGGACAGAGCAAAGGCAGTCGTGAGAGGAAAACATATAGCAGTACAAGCCTTTCTTGCAAAACAAGAAAGGTCTCAATTACACAACCTAACCCTACACTTAAAGGAGCTGGAGAAAGAACAGCAAAGATAGCCTAAACCCAGCCAGAGAAGAGAAATAAAGATCAGAGCAGAAATCAATGAACTAGAAACAAGCAAACAAACAAACAAACAAAAAACAGTAGAAGGAATCAATGAAACTAAAAGCTAGTTCTTTGAAAGAATTAATATGTTTGATCAATCCCTGGTCAGACTTATCAAAAAGAATGAGAAAGGACCCAAATAAATAAAATCATCAATGAAAGGGGAGAGATCACAAGAAACACCAAATGAATACAAACAATTATAAGAACATTTTATGAGCAACTATACGTCAACAAATTTGACAATCTGGAAGAAATGGATGCATTCCTAGAGATGTATAAACTACAACAACTGAACCAGGAAGAAATTGAAAACCTGAACAGACCCATAACCAGTAAGGAGATTGAAATAGTCATGAAAAATCTCCCAACAAACAAGAGCCCAGGGCTAGATGGCTTCCCAGGGAAATTCTACCAAACATTTAAAGAAGAATTAATACCTATTCTCCTGAAAATATTCCAAAAAAAATGGAAGAAAAACTTCCAAACTCATTTTATGAGGCCAGCATCACCCTGATCTCAAAACCAGACAAAGATCCCATCAAAAAGTAGAATTACAGGGGCGCCTGAGTGGCTCAGTGGGTTAAGCCGCTGCCTTGGGCTCAGGTCATGATCTCAGGGTCCTGGGATCGAGTCCCACGTCGGGCTCCCTGCTCAGCAGGGAGCCTGCTTCCCTCTCTCTCTCTCTCTCTCTGCCTGCCTCTCTGTCTACTGTGATCTCTCTCTGTCAAATAATTAAATAAAATCTTTTTTTTTTAAAAAGTAGAATTACAGACCAATATCCTTGATGAACACAGATGTGAAAATTCTCACCAAAATACTAGCCAATAGGATCCAAGATGACATTAAAAGGATTATTCACCACGACCAAGTGGTTTTTATTCCAGGGCTTCCAGGATGGTTCAACATCCACAAATCAATCAACATGATACAATACATTAATAAAAGAAATCACAAGAACCATATGATACTCTCAATAGATGCTGAAAATGCTTTTGGCAAAGTACAGCATCCTTTCTTGATCAAAACTCTTCAAAGTGTGGGGATAGAGGGTGCCTACCTCAATATCTTCAAAGCCATCTATGAAAAACCCACAGCAAATATCATTCTCAATGGGGAAAAACTGAGAGCTTTTCCCCTAAGATCAGGAACATGGTAGGGATGCCCTTTTTATCACCACTGTTATTCAACATAGAAGTCCTAGCCTCAACAATCAGACAACAAAAAGAAATTAAAGGCATCCAAATCAGCAAAGAAGAAATCAAACGATCACTCTTTGCAGATGATATAATACTCTATGTGGAAAATCCAAAAGACTCCATTCCAAATCTGCTAGAATTTGTACAGGAATTCAGTAAAGTGTCACAATATAAAATCAATGCACATAAATCAGTTGCATTTCTATACCCCAACAACAAGACAGAAGAAAGAGAAATTAAGGAGTCAATCCCATTTATAATTGCACCCCAAATCATAAAATACCTAGGAATAACCCTAAACAAAGAGGCAAAGAATCTGTACTCAGAAAACTATAAAGTACTCATGAAAGAAATGGAGGAAGACACAACAAAATGGAAAAATGTTCCATGCTCATGGATCAGAAGAACAAATATTGTGAAAATGTCTATGCTACCTAAAGCAATCTACACGTTTAATGCAATCCCTATCAAAATACCAAATATTTTTTTCGAGGAAATGGAACAGATAATCCAAAAATTTGTATGGAACCAGAAAAGACCTTGAATAGCCAGACGTATGTAGAAAAAGAAAGCCAAAGTTGGTGGCATCACAATTCCAATCTTGAAGCTCTATGACAAAGCTGTCATCATCAAGGCAGCTTGATGTCAGTATGGTATGGGTACAAAAACAGACACATAGATTAATGGAACAGAATAGAGAGCCCGGAAATACACCCTCAACTCTATGGTCCACTAATCTTTGACAAAGCAGGAAAGAATGTCCAATGGATAAAAGACAGTCTCTTCAACAAATGGTGTTGGAAACATTGGACAGCTTCATGCAGAAAAATGAAACTGGACCATTTCCTTACACCACACACAAAAATAGACTCAAAATGGATGAAAGACCTCAATGTGAGAAAGGAATCCATCAAAATCCTTGAGGAGAACACAGTCAGCAACCTCTTTGACCTCAGCTGCAGCAACTCTTTCCTAGAAACATCGCCAAAGGCAAGGAAAGCAAAGGCAAAAGGGAATTATTGGGACTTCATCAAGATCAAAAGCTTTTGTACGGAAAAGGAAACATTCAAAAAAACCCAAAGATAACTGACAGAATGGGAGAAGATATTTGAAAATGACATATCAGATAAAGGGCAAGGATCCAAAATCTAAAAAGAACTTGTCAATATCAACACCCAAAGAACAAATAATCCAATCAAGAAATGGGCAGAGGACATGAACAAACATTTCTGCCAAGAAGACAGCCAGATGGGCAACAAACACATGAAAAAGTGCTCCCCATCACTCGGCATCAGGGAAATACAAATCAAAACAATGATGAAATATCACCCCACACCAGTCAGAATGGCTAAAATTATCAAGTCAGGAAACGACAGGTGCTGGCGAGGATGCAGAGAAAGGGGAATCCTCCTACAATGTTGGTGGGAATGCACCCTGTTGCAGTCACTCTGGAAAACAGCATTGAGGTTCCTCAAAAAGTTGAAAATAGAACTACCCTATGACCCATCAATCGCACTACTGGGTATTTACCCTAAAGATCCAAATGTAGTGATCCAAAGGGGCATGTGCACCTGAATATTTATAGCAGCAATGTCCACAATAGCCAAACTATGGAAAGATCCTAGATTTCCATCAACAGATGAATGGATAAAGGAGATAATATATATGTATTATCTCCTTTATCCATATATATATATATATATATATGTATATGCACACACACATACACACACACACACACATGCACATACACACATACACACAGTAGAATACTGTGCAGCCATCAAAAGAATTGAAATCTTGCCCTTTGCAATGACGTGGATGGAACTAGAGGGTATTATGCTTAGTAAAATAAGTCAATCAGAGAAAGACAGTTATCATATGATCTCCCTGATGTGAGGAATTTCAGAGGCAAGGTGGTGGGTTTGGTGGGTAGGGAAGGAAAAAATGAAACAAGGATGGAGTGAGACAAACCATAAGAGACTTTGAATCTCACAAAACAAACTGATGGTTGTCTGGAAAATCTGGTAGGGAGAGGGTGGTTAGGTTAAGGACGTTGGGAAGGGTATGTGCTATGGTGAGTGCTGTGAAGTGTGTAAGACTGACGATTCACACACCTGTAGCCCTGGGGCTAATAATACATTATATATTAATTTTAAAAGATGATAAAAAATAAACAAATATATGAGCATATTATAAGAGATATTATGAGAGATTATAATTTTTAAACCGTGGATACTTGCAGAGGGGCTGATGGCTGGTCTATGTGGCTAGAGCTGAGACTGGCATAGAAAGAGCTGTGCACTTAGTGTAAGTCCTTCTGCGGCTCAGAGGGCTCACAGTGCTGCCATCTTGACCTCAGATCATGCAGTCACTGCTGGTGTAACGGCAGAGAGTGTATAAATGGGCAGGAGCCATCCTGTACCACTCCTCTCGCCAAGACATATCCCTCTGGGGCTCACTTTGAGCTGCCCCAAGGATGGAGTTGGAAGCTCAAGGGGGAATGTGGTTGTCTGTTGTCTGAGATGACCCACAAATCCCAAAAAGAGAAGTATGGGTCGAAACTTAGGACAACAACATAATACTTGGTGAAGAATATATCACTTCAATGGAAAAAAGGCACCCCCATGTTTTATGAAAGTTAACAGACCATTTAGTGCCTATATGGGAATCTATACACTGTGGAAGATCACTGATGGAAGTCCAAGTTTACTTGGCCATTAACAAGCTAATTGGAATTAGCAAAATGTGATATACAATCTCCTCACACTATGCCAAATTTATAAAATAACAACAACAACAGCTCAATACACCTTCACAAGAGTAGGAAATCTTGGGAAATTATTGTGAGATATAAAGTTGAGGACTTGTCTTCCAGAAGCTGAGAAAGAGAGTTGAATTCACTCATTGCTTTTGTATTCTCAGAGCTCAGATATTTTCTGTTTAAAGCAGAAGCAGTTTGATCTTTGGGTGATGGTATTCCTGATTTGACCCATTTTTCAGTAAATGAGTACACACACGGAGAATGTGATGATCCCTCGATTTGCACAGTGGTATCCATCAGGGTCCAGTAAAGAATTGGATTCCCTGGAATCATTCCAATGAGTAGAATTTATTGAAGGGGAGCAAGCATGGTTCTGAGAACCCACAGATGAGCTACTGCTGGAAGCCACTGGAACCCGTGGGGACAAAAAAAAAAAACAAGTGGATAATCTGAAGTGGAAGCGGTGCCTCTTGGAATTCTACAGTGTGGAGGAACATTGCAATTGCTCTCAGTCCAGACCTACAACCAGGAGTAAGAAGGAGAAATCCTGAAGCTTCCTCCAGGCTAGGCATATTCTGCCAGTGCTCAGGTGGGCTAAACCTAACCTCTGGACATCTATGATGGTATCCTTGGTTATGCAGAACAAGGCTATAGCCTTTCTGTGTGAAGGTCAAGGCAAGTATGAATAGAGATTAAGTTAGAAGGAGGATGATCAGCAAAAGAGCTCCAAATGGTTTTCCAGCCCACCTTTATAATGCAACGTGTGAATGAGTAGCTCTATTTTTTGATTAGTTAATTAATTGTTTTAATGAGTGGCTTTCTTTTTTTTATTAAATTTTTTATTTATTTTCAGCGTAACAGTATTCATTGTTTTTTCACCACACCCAGTGCTCCATGCAATCCGTGCCCTCCCCAATACCCACCACCTGGTTCCCCCAACCTCCCACCCCCCGCCCCTTCAAAACCCTCAGGTTGTTATTCAGAGTCCATAGTCTGTCATGGTTCACCTCTGCTTCCAATTTCCCTCAACTCCCTTCTCCTCTCCATCTACCCTTGTCCTCCATATTGTTTGTTATGCTCCACCAATAAGTGAAATCATATGATACTTGACTCTCTCTGCTTGACTTATTTCACTCAGCATAATTTCTTACAGTCCCGTCCATGTTGCTACAAAAGTTGGGTATTCGTCCTTTCTAATGGAGGCATCATACTCCATAGTGTATATGGACCACATCTTCCTTTTGGATTTTCCTGAGTAGACAGGACCATCTTTCCTCTAGAAGTTATTGCAGTGAAGGAT